>NW_017308225.1:37242-65302 GCF_000935625.1 Nanorana parkeri | reverse complement strand
TGAACACTCCGGGCCATTTCCCACCCATTGTCTCAGATGGGGAAGGTCTGCACCCAAGCACCGCCCCTTTGTATACGATCTAGAGGGGGTGGTGCTCCTACCGAGGGTATGGATCCCGCGCCCTCCCTCACCTCGGCGGGGGGGAGGTGCCGGATCCTGCTGACTATCTGGAGGGGACGACGCTACTAATTGCGGCGCCACCCCAACAGGCAGAGCAGCTGGCTGGGGGAGGGGCCACGCCTACTCAGTGGAACTCCCACTCTCGGATGCGCTTATAAGGGCGCATGTGCAGACTACTGGCCCGTCCTATCTGCCCAAGATAGATGCCGTCAATGGGACGACATGGGGGTTGCATAGTGGGAGCATGGAGGGGGGACAGTTGGAGGTTCTGAGAGAAGGAATTGCCCCTGACAGTCCGAGGAGCTTCACCAGTACAAGGTATACTATTTAACTACAATATGGGTCCATTCCAAGTTCACACATAGAGTTGAACCTTTTAACTAATATCAAACACCATATCTCCATGATGGCTAGAAATTACTTCCTTTTAACTTTAGATACATTGAAAGAATAGAAACAATGCAGATAGAAGGCATAGACCGGAAAATAACAGTTATATATTTTTAATAAGTGAAGTTATACAGAATTATTTATAATTTGTGGAAACTGGCCTTGACCTGATCATGGAGATGGTAGTTTGTTTGTCCAGGGCAATTTCCCTAGGACTATGGACTTATGGATGTGTTGGCAATTATTGGAATAGAGATCAGGAATATATAATCTAACCCCTATAGGTACGATTGGGACGGATGCTTGGCTTCCTTGCTTTCGGACTGCCTCCCCCCGGCGCTCCTGTCTCCTGGTTGGGTGGGGAGAATCCCTGCAGATGGATATTCAATTACCGGAAAAAGAATAATTAAGTTGGTATTTACTGCATTATAAAGATATATGGTCAGCAGATATTAATGATTCTGATGTATCTAATATTATGTAGACTACTGCAAATTGATTCTCATACCCATACAAATACTATAGGTTAACCTCTCCAAATCTTCCTGACGAAGCCTCGGCGAAACGCGTTGAAGACTGGAGCAAGCACAGAATAATGGCTGAACTAATGATATATAGAACAATTATGTACAATTAATCATGCAAATAAGATATGAATACAATGAGGGCAATGACCAATATATGAATTTATAATCATGATTTCTGTGTGGGTTCCAGGGAGGTTATTTATGTTGTATACATCTATTTATGGTTTTATATGGATGAATTTTAGCATATTTATATGTATAGACATTATGAATTGAGTATATTAAAAATGGAATTTTATTACATATATGAATCAATTGACTTTATTGTTGGATCAATTCCCTGCTATTCTCCAGTGGTCACCACAAAGCCCCTTTCTTTCTCTTTCTCCTTTTTTTGATATATATTGCATATATAGGGGTGGTGTCCCAGTCTGTGTGATGGTTCCTAATTTTTGTATTCCATACATAGTGTCTTGCCCGGGGACCCCCAGTTAGAACCGGGGACCCCCAGTGCTGCAAGGCGGAAGTACTAACCACTAAGCCTTAGTAAGTTAATTCACTTTGTTTGCAAAAGACACAGCAGTGAACCACACCACACAAATGACCCCCATCTGTGGTGAGCAGACACAGAGGTGCATTGGGTGCCATTTAAATGATCGGCATGCCGTCTCCATTTTCTTCATCTTTGTATTGTAAGTGGCACATCCACGGATGGGTTGTTTCCTAAAAGCCCTGGGCTCCTAGGAAGTGGGATCTCCCCAGCCGCACTGGGCAATAGAGCAGTGAGTGTTCAGAGTGACAAAGCTGTGTAATCTCATGACTGAATGGGCAGAAGTACAAACCCTTTGGCAGGCAAAGCAGCTCCCATATACAGTATGTATTGCATCCGCTTGCCCAGAGTTCAGCTTTTAAAGTGCTTTCCTATGTTTTTAATGATTATTATTTTTCTCACTACGGTATACTGGAATGCAGATGAATGGTGAGAGCGCGGGGACGTTACCAGGTTAATGTATACAGGAAGGAGCTCTTTGGTAAAGCACTTCACCTTTCTTTCCTTACATGGCACTGCACCTTGGCAAAGGTGACAAATGTGAGGCACGTCCCACTCATGTGATCTTGTAAAATTGTTTGACCTCCATCCAGGGCTTTAAAGAAGGAAGTTTGTCTTACACCTAGTAAACATGCCAACGTGATTAACAATGAGGAAGAGCTGAACATGGAAATCTGACACAGGGATGAACTTTATTTCATGTGGACCTAGAAAATATAATCACAGTGTATCCGATGGCCACGGGAGACACTTTACCGTTCTCCCTTTGAGTGCATTCCACTTTCATGTCCACGTCAGTAATAATGATTCCTATAGCTCGGTAAACAGTGCTCAAATTTCATCTGAATTCTGCTGAATTGGCTGACATTCAAGCCGTGGGCGGTCCTATCGGCACTCCCTTCCTTCCCCAAAGGGATGACCAATAGAAAGCGTGAATGGCCATCTTAAGATCTCATTATCTATCCCTTTAACGCTACTTATTACAACCTCTCGGCAAGGTGCTTTATCTGCCCAATAGCTGAGATACATGGGTGGTCTTACTCCGGCTACAAAGCAATTTAAAGCACGACTCTGCCAAAAAAATCCAATGTTTCCTTCCTGTCATGTTTAAGACCCTTCTTCTACTTACCCAAGTCCATTGTCTTGTGATGTAATAGAGAGCATTGGCCATTTTTGGTAGTCAATGGGCAGCCAAGACACTAAAAGTGATGTGAACAAGTAGTGATTTGTTTCAGGACCCTATGAGGAGCCCTTGAGGACCCTTGTGATGGCCACTTCTAGCAGCTACCAGGCGGCGTCCATGCCAACAGGAGAAGACTTGGACACTGCAAATAGGACTCTCCATAACCATGACCAGAAGCACCTGTCATGTGACCACGGTTTTCGGTAAGTGATTAAAGCTTTAGATCAGGGGTGTCAAACTCAATTTAATCGTGGGCCGCATCAACATTATGGTTGCCCTCAAAGGTATCTGTAAGACTATATAAATGTATCTAATCTTTATCATAATTGCCTCTGCATTCGATTATCACTGGTTTTAGTAATAACTTAATACCTAGATCTGAAAGTAGAAGTCTAGGAAATGGCCTGGTGGGCTGGATTCGGCCACTTGGCCTTGAGTTTGACACATGTGCTTTAGATTATTTAAAAATAAGAACCAGTGATTAGTTTCAGGACCCTTGTGATGGCCACTTCTGGCAGATAATGGGCAGTGTCCATGCCAGCAGGAGAAGACTTGAGAAACTGCATGAAGGACTCTCCACAATACAACCAGAAGGACCTATCATGTGACCGTGGTTTTAGGTAAGTAATAAAAGCTTTAAATTATTTAAAAATAAGTTTTAAGACCTTATGAGGACCCCTTGAGGACTTTTGTGACTTAGCCCCCGAGGCTCTCATCCACGAAGGGCTTCTTCTGTTGGGAGTACAGATGAGCAAATAACTAAAACAACTTCATCACCAATGCTTCTGTGATCTAACAGGTTTATACTCTTCAATCCATGAACATTTAATTCCACAAATTCTGCCACTACACATACCAGCGCAATGCACTGGGCATACAAGCTGATACCCCCATAGCTGGACCATTGTGTGTATGATGATATCAGCCAATGTACCCCTCAACATCAGGTAGGTGCTTCAAGAAAGGGGGTCTCAGAATGGGTCACCCATCTAAACACCAGCTCTGGAGAATCTGTGAAGGGGTCTTATGTGTAACTAATCTAGTTATAAGGTGCTTGTTCCATAAGCAAGAAAAGCAATGGTGATGTATGAAACAAGGGGCAACAGGTACACAGATAGGTTTTCTGACTCGGGTTCTAGCCTTCCCCTACTCTACAAAAGAAAAGCATTTTTATTTCTGTCTTTGTCCCTGTTGAAATCCCTATCATGGAGCCCCGGATAGCAGTAACCCGACAGAGGTTCTAATCCTCCCTTACTATATCCAAAACTAAGGAGCAAACATTTTTGGCTTGTGTAGCCCCCATCACCCTTTGTGAGGTGGCTACTAGACATTTAGTGATTGCCAGAGCTGTAACCAGCCTGGTTGGATTGTAGTTACATTTATCTGGTTAATTTCAGGTGTCTGGCATTGACTGTACCCCCCTGGGTGGAGTGTGACTCTGCTGTATTGTGGGACAGCCAATGAGAGACATTGTGAGTGTATGTACAGTGCATCAGCCAATCACTGGGTTTCTCTCAACTAGTGGTGCATGCTGGGATAGGGTACATATAGTGGAGGGATTTGCCATGTGCTCAGAGTAGTAAGCACCAGCCATGGTTTAGGGCTGGGTGCTGTCAAGCCACCCCCCAGGATAGGCCTGAGGCCTGGGTGTGGGCAAAGGCTGGAGTGTGGGAAGAGTTTCCCTAGGCCTCAAGTATGGAGGAGGCCTGTGTTGTTTGTCAGAGGAGGAGAACCAGAGAAGCTGATGTCTGCTGGAGGTGCCCGGAACATTGAGGACCTCTGGAGCATGGCTGGTGTCTCTCCTGCTGAGGATCTGTACCCATCCCCTGCTCATCTGCTATTCCAATTATTATTCACTGTACTACAAGTGGATCTACACTTAGATGCTTAAAAGGTCTGGTGAGTCTGGAGTTTATGGCTGTTACACCCTGGATGTCTAGGACCCCTATACCCTCTCTCCCCAGTGTGAAGATGTTTAATAAAAGTTATTCAGCATTGCATTACTGGCGTGGATATCAACGTTGTGGGCACTAGAAGAGGGCAGTTAAATGCTAATAGGTCAGCTGAAGACAAAAAACCCCTAGACAGACTAGTGATGACCCGGTTATTCCAGCGGCTCCTTCGGGGGTGAGCGCTACACTTGAAATCAATCACTTTAATCAGTCAGAGCCAACATGTTCTGCCTTATTTAATAGGCTTGTAAGAGTCAAGGTTTATGTATTCCCCCAAACATCAGAGGACGTCAAAGCTACATTGCAATGGAAAGCCATATGTTTACCTTGGCATGAAAAATCTACTTTGTATGCTCTTTTGGGTACAGGATAGCAATACAAATAAACGTTCAGTCTTACTAGATCAAAATTATGAATGGGGCACAAACTCTTTGTTCCTTTATCTCCTGAGTAATTCGAAAATTAAAGTGAAATATGGCAAGAGTGGGATACTGGAACCATGATTACTATCACTGTGCTCATATACAGAGAGGCGGGGCTGTACAGAAACAATCACTATCCCCCATCACGGCCGTGGGTAGAAAATGACTAAAAGCCGCAGGTGTAAAATCTTAATAGAGCCTCTGTGATGGTCTTGTTCAGTTCTTTGGCTAATAATTTATACAAATATGGGCAATGGTTTATACTTCAATTCTTCTGTAGGCTCCAGTGAGAGATACCAGAAAGCTGCAGTTATTACTGGTGTAGCCACCATCACATTCTGTGATGTGGCTACTAGACATTTAGTGATAGCCAGGGCTGTAGTCATCCTGGCTGGATTTATAGTGGCAGTTATCTGGTTAATTCCAGGTGTCTGGCGTTCCCTGTACCCCCCTGAGCGGAGTGTGACTCTGTCATATTGTGGGACAGTCAATGAGAGGTACTGTAGTGTATGTACAGTACAGCAGCCAATCACTGAGTTTCTCTCAACCAGTGGTGCATGCTGAGATAGGGTAAATATACTGGAGGGATTTGCCATGTGCTCAGACTAGCCATGGATTAGGGCTGGGTGCTGTTCTGCTTGCCCCCTGGGCTAGGCCTGAGGTCTGGGGGTGGGCAACGGCTGGTGTGAGGGAAATGTTTCCCTGAGGCCTCCAACCAAAAGGAGGCCTGTGTTGCTGTTAGAGGAAGAGACCCAGGACCAATGATGGCTCTTGAATTTTCCTGAAACCTGAGGACTTCTGGAGCATGGCCGGTGTCTTTCCTGTTGAGGATCTGTATTCATCTTTGCTCATCTACTATTTCAGTTGCTGTCCGCTGCCTCCCAAGTGAATTTACACTGATATATCAACCAGGTCTGGTGAGTCTGGAGCTTATGGCTGTTACACCCTGACAGCTTAGAATCCCTACACCCTCTCTCCCCAGTGAAGATGTTCAATAAAAGTTATTCAGCATTATACTACTGGAGTGGACATCAGTTTATGGGCACCAGAAGAAGGGCGGTTAATGCTAATGGGTGGGCAGCTGAAGATCATACCCTAGACAGACTGGAGATGAACCGTGCATTCAGCGGCTCCTTCGGGGTGAGCGCTACACTGTATCGCTCAGGTATGGGGCCCAGAGGCAGCTGCACTAGTCACTAACTAGCACTATCTTATAGCCCAGTTGGATGCTGGCTTGTTCAATTCTGGTTTGTATGAAGGCATGCAGAGTAATACGGCATATGACCTAAAGTTTGTGGACACCTGATTATCACACCTACTACCAGTTTGGTCAACCCTCTAAAAGACTTCCGGTGTTTCCATTGAAGGGTTCTGTTCATTCTACAGCATACAAAGGCAACTGTATGCTTTCAACCTTGCGACAACAGTATGGTGAAGGCTCTTTTTTGTCTCAACATGACTGTCCACAAAGTCAATTCCATAAAGACATGGTTTGGACAGTTTGCTGTGGCCTACACAGGGCCCTGACCTCAACCCTACTGAACACCTTTGGGCTGAATTGGAATACCAATTGTGAGCCAGGTCATCTCATCCAACATCAGTACCTGACCTCACAAATGTTCTTTTTGCTGAATGGACACAAAATCCCACAGAGATACTCCAAAATCTTGTGGAACGCCCTCCCAAGAGAGTGGAGGCTAGTTTAGTATGAAAGGGGAGGGGGGATTAACACCGCCCTTAATGCCCATGCTCCTTAGAGTTTCACAGATCTTTTCCCCAATAGACTGCCTAGATCTGCAAGATATTTGACATTCATCAGGCTGTCAGGATTTAGAAACATGGGGCTACTACAGGTCAAACACTCTCCAAACTCAATTCCATTGAGAGATCAATCTCTAAGATTTGCAACCCCATTTGCACAATTATGCTTGAACTAGATTGCATCCAAAGGCTTACACTCACTAAACTTTGTAAATGGCTTATTTCTGACAGGACCAACAGACTCGCTTTCTCTCACCTCTAGGAAAGAGAGCTTAACAAACAACTTACTGACACACAATGGAACAACATCTTCTCTTTCATACACAATGTCACATACTGTACCTGTCTGATCAGCACCGGTTTGGGGTTTGAACCTGGGTCTCTGGTGTGGAAGTGCACAGACCTAACCATTCAGCCACTGGAAGGACTTGGTTTCTGCTGCTGGTTTTTTGTACTCAGTAACTCCCCTTATGGACACTTTGGCTCCACCTGCCAACCAGCTGTAGGAAAATCTGCAATTAACTCAGGCTTTAAAAACTGGACACTTCCTTTGCTCCGAGCTCGGTGATTTGGGTTAGTTTCCTGTGTGAGCTACCTCTGTGTTGTTTGCTGGATTTACACCGTGACACTTGCCTGTTTCCTGACTATTCTTCTGCCTGCTGATTTTGTACCTTGCTGCCTGTTCGTGTAAAGACCTCTGACCGCCTCCCGACTACTCTCCTGGATCCCAACTTTGTACCTCTCTGATAGACTGTTGCCGACTCAGCCTGCCTGACCACGTATTTGCCTTATCCTCAGCCTAAGCTCCACTTTGGACTCGGCCTACTACAGGTGCGTTTCACACAAGGCCTCAATCTCAACCCAATGTAAAGAATCGAGTCACAAACTCCTATCTTACTGGTACTATACCCCAGTAAAACTCCCAAAACTCTTTCCTGCACCAAGCTCATTATGTTGGCGCTGTTCCAATTAAGATGGGACAGTCCCCTATTCTGGACCTGCCCCAAAATAAGAACATCTTGCCAATCAATTATCCCTATCTTCTAAATCAACTAACTTAGGGACTGTTGATGACCCAACATAAAAAACCAAACCCAATATAAAAAAAAAAATCCTTCCTTATACATTCATTAAATTCTGCTAAGATGACTTTCCCAAAATGTGGGGGAAAAAACTATACATTGCTATCATACAGGACCGGTGTTGAGAACTGAACTTTATTTGTGATATGGAAGACCTTACCATGTCCCTCCATGACTAGGGGAGACATGGTACTGTTGATGCCCCTTTTTTCCATGTGCATCTGAAAGACATAGACCCCACCAAATATAAAAAAAAAAAACCTTACTCATACAGGTAATAAATTCTGCTAAGAGGACTATCTGAAAATTCTGGAAAAGCCATACATTCCTACCATACAGGACTGCTCATTGAATTAACTAAGGTTGCTTGTGACCAGGACCGGATTTACCCTGTCTGCTGCCCCAAGGCCAGTTCCCGCAATGCGCCCCCCGCGCGTCACCTGCCGACAACCGCCCATTGATTTCCCCCCCCAACATGGAGAATGCAAACCAGATAGCGGGAGTTGCAAGGTTGGTTTCAATTTTTTTTATTGTTTCTTGTTTTTGAAACTTTTTTATCACTTTTTATTTATTTTTTTTACATTTTTATTTATCTTATCTTTTTACTTTTTTTATAATTTTTTTTTATTTATAATTATTTTCTTAATTTTTACTTTTTATTTATTTTTTACTTCTGGAGCATGGCCGGTGTCTTTCCTGTTGAGGATCTATATTCATCTTTGCTCATCTGCTATTTCAGTTGCTGTCCGCTGCCTCCCAAGTGAATCTACACTGTTATATCAACCAGGTCTGGTGAGTCTGGAGCTTATGGCTGTTACACCCTGGCAGCTTAGAATCCCTACACCCTCTCTCCCCAGTAAAGATGTTCAATAAATGTTATTCAGCATTATACTACTGGAGTGGACATCAGTTTATGGGCACCAGAAGAATTGCGGTTAATGCTATTGGGTGGGCAGCTGAAGATCATACCCTAGACAGACTGGAGATGAACATTCAGCGGGCCTCGGTGGCCTTGCCGGGAATCCGACCATGCTCCACAAACCGAACCCTCCAGACTGCTCTTCCCCTGACCCATCTCCGAAGGGACTTTCTAATTACTTTCACTTTTCCCCTTTCACAATAGATTGAAAGATAACATTAAGCAACTCCCACAGGACCCGAAAGGGGAATTTGTACACTCCTTACCACAAAGCAATAAGGAAATTGCCTGAACAAACAGATCTTACCTTTTTAACTTTGTACTATGCATAAGCTGTCCACCATCGGTTCCTGGAACTATAACTTCTCAGCTGTCATGTCTACAATGTATCCTGTAACTTCCTTTTATGTATCTTTTAGTGGGCCGCACAGTGACTTGGAGGTCAGCACTTCTACCTTGCAGCACTGGGGGTACCCAGTTCGAATCCTGGTCTGCACTGCATTTGCATGTTTTCCCTGTGCTTCCACGGGTTTCCTAAATTTAATTTGGTATCAGCCTTCTGCATTCCCTGTGCAGCAGAGCTCAGGCTGGAATAAGGAGAAGCAGCAGAAGAAGCCAATTCAGTGTGCTGCAATGCTGATAGAAAGAGAGAGTAGAGTCTGCTACTTGTCCTTTCGCTGCCCAGTCACAGGCTGGGGAGAGACAAGATGTGAAAGTGAACCTGCAACAGAGAATGATCAAGCCCCCTCACCTGTCAGGAAGGGCTGTGTAAATCTCAGAACTGGATGGACAGAAAATTTCACAGGGTGAAAAGCTCCCATATGTGTATTTAGATGTTTGCCTGGAGTTCAGCTTTAAGGCTGAAACGATGCCATTGGGAATTTGCAGCCATGATTAGTCCCTAAACCCCGCACCCACAGATTTCTCTACTGACTGCTAGACGTCATAAGATTCCATGATTGATCACAATTACGCCGACCCATTGATCTGTGATCGGTTTGGCTAATTTCGGTCATGTAATTACAAGTCGCCCAACCCTTGCGGTCATAATATGACCCAAAATATAGCAATGCAACAAGGTAGGTCAGACACATGGGCAGAGATCTGCACGGACCCCGAGTCCCGGCCATGGCGTACAATGTGAATGACAGAATAGCGCTGGGTTTATGGCTGTTATGTGGGCCACGTATCCCCGGAGTTTTACAATATATGAATTACTATGCAAATGACTGCACTGCTATCAGTAAACTCCCGGATCAGTTCAATAAGAAAACATATGTTTACACAGCAGTTGACAAATGAGCTATTCCTGCGTGTCAGAGAACACACACACAGTAAAATAACTGCAGTTAAGTAGACGTATAAAACCATTTCATGAGATCACCAGGTTCGTACGTGTCTCCAAGGCGGCAGCGGCAGCCTGAGTGACGAGCCAAACGTGTATCACCCACATGGCCGCCGCTACTTCAATATTAACCTTCCCGACTGGAAAACTGGAAAACAGTTTTTACTGTACTACAGGTTATAAAACGTTTCCTTTTCTGTTTGCAGCAGATTTTTATCTTGTCTATGGTCTTCCCACCAGTAGAAAAAGCTAAAAGTTTTCTTTTTTTTATATACAAGGATCATCCATAACATTATGACCACCTGCCTAATATTGAGTGGGTCCCCCTTTTCCCGACCCATCCAGGCATGGACTCCACTAGACCTCTAAAGTTATGCAGTGGTATCCGGCTCTGAGCTGTCAGCAGCAGATCCTTTAAGTCCTGCAAGTTGCGAAGTGCGGCCTCCATGGATGGGACTTGTTTTTCCAGCTCATCCCACAGATGCTCCATTGGATTGAGATCTGAAGAATTTTGAGGCCAATCAACCCCCTCAAACTCATTGTTGGGTTCCTCAAATCGTTTTTGCAATGTGGCAGGGTGCCTAATCCTGCTGAAAGAGGTCACTACCATCAGGGAATACCGTTTCCATGAAGGGGTATACTTGGCCAGCCAAAATGTTTAGGTGGGTGGTACGTGTCAAAGTAACATCCACATGATGCCGCCTTGCCTTCTTCCCATAGTCCATCCTGGTGCCATCTCTTCTCCAGGTAAGCGACACACGCACCCGGCCATCCAGAAGATGTAAAAGAAAATGTAATTCATCAGACCCGGCCACCTACTTCCTTTTCTCCATGGTTCAGTTCTGATGCTCGCGTGCCCATTGCAGTGGACATGGGTCAGCAAGGGTGCCCTAACCGGTCTGCGGCTATGCACTCCCATACAAACAAACTGTGATGCTCTGTGTGTTCAGACACCTTTCTATCAGAACCAGAATTACATTTTTCAGTAATTTGATCTACAGTAGCTCTTCTATTGGATCGGACTACACAGGCCAGTCTTTGCTCCCCATGTGCATCAATAAGCCTTGGTCGCCCATGACCCTGTCGCCAGTTCACTGGTTTTCCTTCATTGGACCACTTTTGGTCAGTCCTGACCACTGCAGATTGTGAACATCCAACAAGAGCTGCAGTGTTGGAGTTGCTCTGACCCAGTCGTCTAGCCATCACAATCTGGCCCTTCTTAAAGTCGCACAAATCTTCAGACTTGACCACTGATTCTGCTTCCAACACATCAACTTCAGGGACAAAATGTTCACTTCCTGCCTTATATATCCCTCCCACTTCCAGGTGTCATTGTAATATTGACAAAAAGTTTTCTTTAGCTCTTGGCGCTAATGGCTGCCAGCTGGACAATCCACTTGCTGTTGCTCACTCAAAGTTTTCAACAGTTTATCACAGTTTTCTTACACAGACTTGAGGGGCTTTCATTGTAACATACCCCCCCCCCCTTCCAGGTGCAATTGTAACCAGATCATCAATGTTATTCACTTCACCTGTCAGTGGTCATGGCTGATCAGTGTAGATGTTGCCAATTCACCAAGATACAAACATCCCTTAGGGGCCCATTCACACCAGTAGCGCTGGGGCTGTGCTGGCCGATTTTCCAATGCTATGTGGCTTGCAGGTGTGAATTGGCCCTTAGAGCTCATTAACATGGCCATACACCACCAAGAAGGGTGGATTTGCAGCCAGGTGTTCACGTTCAGCTGTGGCTGCTGACCCTGTTCAAATCAATGGCAAGCTGACCCTGTGAGCGGCTGTTCATATTCACGCACAGGGGCAGATTAGTGGCCCTGGACGCACACAGAGCCGCTCATCTGCTCCTAGCCGCATATAATGGCCCCTTGTTCTAGTTAAAATGTTTCCTTGTTCACATGGGCTCCACCTTTTGCAAAGCTTGTGGCAATCTTCAAGCAGGATTGTTAAAGCCTTAAGGACTGAAACATGCATATTTCTGCTGAGGTGCGCTGCGTTAATGCGTGTTACCGCAGCACAAATTACATGCGCTAGTACGTTGTAGTGCCATTACTTTTGAATGACACCCAAACACACTAAGGCATGGTAGCTCCAACTTGCATGCATTGCAGCACATCATAACGCACAATAACGCACTGTCAAAAACTTTTTTTAGACTTTTGATTTATTGCCAGCTCATTCATTTCTATTGCAGCTCAGCAACTGTTACCCCATGATGGTTCACTATTTTCTCCATGCAAGTTTATCTTGTGTTCAGCCCTGATGAAGGGAGAGAGGTTTGGCTCCTCAAAACGCGTTAGATGTTTTTATGTGACCTGCTTACCAACAATTAAAAAGGATCTTGGACTCTTTTTGGTCTGGCGCTCCTTTCTGTAATTTGTATGGCTTAAGCTCCTGTTGGGTGCCCATTGAGGGAAGCCTTGCCACTTGGGAGCCAGATCACCAGTGCTATTCAGCTTCAAAGGGCTGCCTTAATGCAATGCACATCAATGCATGTGCAATACTGTAGTGTACCAGGACACCAAGGGCTGAATGTGCCCCTAAGAACACTATTCAGCTCTGATTTGGATCTCACTGGAAGCCTGTTGAAGCTTGTTAGTAGCTTGTTTGAAGTGACAGTCAGCACTCCCATTAAGATCTGTTTTTAGCCTCCCCAGACTGGAACTGAAGTGCTTTCAAAGGTTCCTTAAAGCTTGCTGAAAGCTATACATATGCTTTGCATAAGCTTGTCATACACACTAATCTCCTACATGCTAAAGCCAGAAGTACAGAAATGCAGCTGCCCCTTGCACTAGTGGAAGTCGCCCCCCCACCCTCCCACCATCCCCGGTAGCCGCAACACTGCAAAATCTTATTTGCTAACAAGACAGGAGTGACAGAGTGACACCTCGCTGGCTTGGGAAGAGAGGTGAGCTTGGGTATGGCCCAACCAGGAGGAAGCTGTCACTGCCAGCCCAATCAGCTGCAGCTGGGGCATAGTGCACCTCGCAGCTGCATGCAAACAAAGGGGTGGGATGTTGGTGACGTTATTGACCTTATATGGCCGTATGACCTATTTGGTCATTGTCACTGCTGGTGCAATCAGCTCTGGCCAGGGCATTCCTCACGCCACAGCTGCATGTAAACCAAGAGGTGGGATGTTGGTGACACCATTGACCTTTTATTGCCACATGACCATATTTTGTCAATGTCATTGCTGGGCCAATCAGCTCTGGTCGGGGCATTTCTGCAGCTGCACGTAAACAAAGGGGTGGGATGTTGGTGACATCTTTGCCTTTATATGGGCACATGACCATATGTGGTCAATGTCATTGACCAAATATGGCCATAAAATAAAGGGACGGGATGTTGGAGATATCATTGACCTTATATGGCCAAATTACCATATTTGGTTAATAGTACTTGTGTGCTATAATGAATTTTTCAGCGAAGCTTACTGTGTGTGGCCGGACTTCTTTTTGTGAGTAACTTCTGATGCTGGAGCAAGACGGGCTCGGCCGGTGTTCACTTGCCATTTTCTCTAGTGCTGCTGTGAAGAAGCGGTGATACTGGGCTATGGAAGGTACATATTTGGTCAATATCATTGACCAAATGGGGCCATGAAAGGCCAATGATTCCATCAGCAGGGCTGGATTTACTCTATCTGCTGCCCCAAGGCCAGGTTCCTCAATGCGCCCCCCCCCTCCCTACCTGCCAACCCCCCCATGGAGAATGGCGGACCTGCAGGCTGCATACAAGTGATCTCGGTGGCATCGCCGGGATCACTTGTGCAAAACAAGCGGCGGCTTCCCCGCTGTACATTTAGCTTGGCTGGGCTATATGTAGAAAACAACTACCCAACCGGCGCCCATAACTGCATGTCCCAGACATCGGGAGATAGGAATTCCACACCCCTGCTGCCCCTCTACTCCCTGCTGCCCCGAGGCCGGGCCTTGGTTGGCCTTGTGGGAAATCCGGCCATGGTCATCAGCATCCTGCCCTTTGCCTGCGCGTACTTGCGGGGTGGGGAATCCCCCGGCCATGGCTGATTTGGCCATCACTGACAATATCCTTCCTGGTTTGGACCAAACCCAAGCTCATCACTATGGTGTGGTATGATAGGAGAAGGATAACTCTGTCCCTGGCACATATAGTTCCATTGCACAGCAAACTAGATCTATGCAGCCCATTGCTGTAGTAGTAGGGTACTGTAGTAATGCGTGGACGGTGCCATAGGAACTGAAGCAAAATGTAAATGTTGTCAGCACACCTTTAATGATGTAGAACCTCCTGTTTGAGTCCTGAACCAGGTGACCCCGTGCGGGTCTCCAAACGTCGCATTCTATTCCCGTCACAGATAGAGCTGCTAGTGTGACATGGACCTTACCGACCATCAGATGGGTACAGTTGTTGGACTTTCTGAACCCTGAACATTCGCTGCATCTTCTGCAGAACAGCCGTCGCTTATTCTTCAGAAGAATTTCAAAAGGTGTATTTTTTCTTTGTAAGGAGTAAAGAAGGAAGTGGAGTGAATGTGCGCCGTGTCAGTTTATGAAGCATATCTGACCACATCATAAAATTGGTGGTTTCTCAAGTTTTGTTCTCTGTAATGTGTTCTTCCCTTCCCGTAATCGGCAAACGGATTTCTTTGTTAAACGGATAACCGACATACAAAACTTGTTTGAGAATTGCTTTCGCCTCTTGTCTCTGTTCTGGGACACAAGGAAACAAAAGCTTTTCTCTGTATGTGATTGACTCACAGCTGGATTTCTGTAGAACTATCGACTTTTATTGGCAATAGTGAGGCTTGATGAATATGTCATTATTTACAGAGCCCATTATTCCTCTTCCCTGCTTTATAAAAAGTCCCAAGTCATCTGAAAGCAGATCTGAACACAAAAACAAAAAAGTTATATATTACAGCTTACCGGTCCTTAGATGTGGTGGCTGCATTCGTTTTCTTTCTTCAGGCTTTCCCTTGGTGATCATGCCAGTAACCCACTTCTTGTCCCAGGGTCACAACAAGGGCCATCCCTATAATGAAGCAACTTGGGACTATTGCCTCAGGCGGCATCTCTTGGGGTCACATGGGGGGCATCAGAAAGAGTGGTATGGCTTCACGTCCCCTTGACAGCACCTGGGTTTCCCCCCTCTCATTTTCTCTTCCTCCATACCACAGCCCCCCTTTTTTTTTTTCTGTACTTTATAACTTCTATTGATCTGCCTCCTTTGTACTCTTCCACCTACTTCCTTAGTTTGGTTATTCTGCTTCCATCACATTTCATTGATGCTCACAGCACTGATTATCATGCAATACAAAAAGCTCCCCAAGATTGAAGGAAGACTACACATGACTCTTATATTTGGACAATATGTGTGTGGGGTTCACCTTTAAACTCAGTTTGCTATGCTTCTCAATCAAAGGGCTTTCCATCCTTTTCTGCTGCTCCCCGGAGTTCCGTCTGGCAGCATTTCAATGGACCTGCCTTCCACTGGGCATGTCTGTAACTGTGTGTCCTTTGATTCACGTTACTGCAAGGCTTGCCTGGGTAATTAAGCACGGGACCCATTTGCTATACATCATGTACATTTCTTGGTGAGACATGTTTTAAACAGATAAGCAGAAAGAACAGTTGTGGTTTCAGAAGCTCATTTATAATATTTCCGAGGATTTTTCATGTTGGTCCAATAAAGTTATTAAATCTGATACAGAATGTAAACAGTGTATGCGGCTTAACTATATGCATACGCTTGTGTGTTCTTTATACTGCCATTGCTGGCACGCGATCCCAACATCCATCACTCTGGCCTCGGAAACAGCCGTTGAGTTCATATGGACATTGGAGATGTTAGTCATAGCAAGGGCAATGTGCTGGCCAGGGACACAATACATTTGACTTTCTTTGCGATGGTCGTACCTGGGAACTTTTGGAAAGCACTGGGCCTGAGATTGGGATTGGGGGTGCGCAGTGACCTATTGCATGTTATAATAGCATGCTGACATAGTGGTAATGGTTGTGGCCCATCAGTTGTGTCACTAGAAGAAAAAAGATGATTCTAGGGGGGGTGCTGGACTCTGCGGGGGTGCATTAAACTGAAGGGGTCCATGACTGTTCCAATTGCGGTAATTAGTGGGACTCGGACCAAGTTCAGTGAGTTTGAACAACATGCAAACTCCTCAATATTGGAATAACCTGCTCCTGACCTTCTAGGCGGCAGCAACACTATAGTTTTCTAAGCTGCTGTTTTTTGATTTATGAAATAAAAGAAGCCCTTGGTCCTGGTACTTTGTAATAGGACTTGCAGTGCACACAGAACTGGGACGAGTGATAGGCAGAAGGGTAGGCTATTTTGTTTGCTTCAGCAGGAGAGGGGTGCAAAAAGGGCAGGACCTGCAACCTGCAGCAGTTTGCAGCTAATGTGCTTGTGTGTTCTTTATACTGCCATTGCTGGCACGCGATCCCAACATCCATCACTCTGGCCTCGGAAACAGCCGTTGAGTTCATATGGACATTGGAGATGTTAGTCATAGCAAGGGCAATGTGCTGGCCAGGGACACAATACATTTGACTTTCTTTGCGATGGTCGTACCTGGGAACTTTTGGAAAGCACTGGGCCTGAGATTGGGATTGGGGGTGCGCAGTGACCTATTGCATGTTATAATAGCATGCTGACATAGTGGTAATGGTTGTGGCCCATCAGTTGTGTCACTAGAAGAAAAAAGATGATTCTAGGGGGGGTGCTGGACTCTGCGGGGGTGCATTAAACTGAAGGGGTCCATGACTGTTCCAATTGCGGTAATTAGTGGGACTCGGACCAAGTTCAGTGAGTTTGAACAACATGCAAACTCCTCAATATTGGAATAACCTGCTCCTGACCTTCTAGGCGGCAGCAACACTATAGTTTTCTAAGCTGCTGTTTTTTGATTTATGAAATAAAAGAAGCCCTTGGTCCTGGTACTTTGTAATAGGACTTGCAGTGCACACAGAACTGGGACGAGTGATAGGCAGAAGGGTAGGCTATTTTGTTTGCTTCAGCAGGAGAGGGGTGCAAAAAGGGCAGGACCTGCAACCTGCAGCAGTTTGCAGCTAATGGGGGGTGGGGGGGGGGACACATGCTTTGCCCTCTTTGCCTTGGGTGCTAAAGGATCTTGACCTGGCAATGAGTACACAAGCCTGTTCCAGGTGCAGTCACATGAATGAAGCCTCCTGCCACATTTCATTCATGTCGGACACACTGAACAGTAGGACCAGACTGCTGAGCACCAGGAAAAACCCTGTATCAATAAATGTCACCCCTTCCACAGTAAGCCATCTCTTATGCCCAGGGTGTCATGTCTCCATATGCAGAAGGAGGCTATGACCTCAGAGGAGGAAGAAATAGACATTTATGACTGTTTATGTATTTTTCGTATTAGTATTTGTTATAAAATTTTGGTAAATTGTACAAAATAAATGCTTCCTTTTTGTTTTTATACTTTTTTTTTCCTTTTCCCGTGCATTCAATATATTTCTTTGTAACAATAACATTCTTTTCTATTTAGTGGTCTGCTTCTATTTTACTTTTGGGCAACTGCTTATGTAGCAATTCATGTCCAATTTACATAACAGGCCTTCTACATCTGTATTATGGGGAAACATTCCAATAGCTTGTTAATTTCCATCAAGTCGTTTCTTCTGCAATAATTGTCTTAGCTCAGCCTTTCTCAACCAGGGTTCTGAGGTTCCTCCGAAGGTTACAAGGGCTTTCTTGAGCAATAAACAATTTCTGTCTCTCAATAACCTTGATGATCTTTTTAGCTGTCTGAAAAGGGACATCATCAATGTTGTAATGGGGTCCATCACCCACTGATCACTAACATATGGGAACACTAAACTGACCAGTGATCAATAACGGAAGAAAGTGCTTTTCCACTGACCACCAATGGAAGAAGTCACTTTTCTACTTGCCACCAATGGAAGAAGGTGCTTTTCCGCTGACCACCAATGGAAGAAGGTGCTTTTCCACTTACCACCAATGGAAGAAGGCGCTTTTCCACTTACCACCAATGGAAGAAGGCGCTTTTCCACTTACCACCAATGGAAGAAGGCGCTTTTCCACTTACCACCAATGGAAGAAGGCGCTTTTCCACTAGTCACCAATAAAAGGAGGCGTTTTTACTCTAAAAATGATAGAACCTGCTTACAATGATGATTGATGTCTGTGATGCTTTTCTGGCCATTATTACTATTTGCTAAATTTCATGATTATTACAGAAAACTGTCTTATTGTTGCAGTAACTCCAGAATCAGCGTCTGTACAGCCAGGGCAATGGGCCATCCTGTCTTCTTGCAGCGTGTCATGTGTGCACCAGCCCATGGCCTGTTAGCTATGAACTGGTCATGTGTAGGTGTGAGCGTGCATGAATTGGCACGCGTGAATTAGCATACACTGGCGTGTGTCTCTGACAAAAGGTATACTCACAGGCTTGGAGGATATTTAAATGCTTTCTGGTGACTGGTGTTATATGTTCTTGCCAGCTAACGTATACACCAAGATTCCTGCTATTTGTGATTTGACTTTTGCTGACCTGGATTGCTGAACCCTACCCTTATCTTCTGCCCCCCTTGTCAGTTTTGCCGGTTCCTGATACTTATTTGCCTGCTGCCCACATTGACTTCAGACCTCAGACTATCCTCTTGCCTGCCTCCTGCCTTTGACCTCAGCCTGGATACTGACAACTCTTGTTCCTGCCATCTGCCCTGACCTTGGCTCATCCCCTGACCTCCTGCTTTCCAGTAACCTGTCTCCACATTATTATTATAGAGGATTTATATATCGCCAACAGTTTGCACAGAGCTTTACAATATAAGGAAGACATTACAATCACAAATACAATCAAGACAAGATGGTAAGGAGGGCCCTGCCCCTGAGGGCTTACAATCTAAAAGATAGTCACTCTGTTACTGTGACCCCCTTGGTGGGGCAATCCTGAGGGCTGTAACCTTGTGATTGCTCATAGCAAAGTAGCCCAGGGGCCACCAGCCCATCACTCGTTGTGCTCTGGTGACGACCGAGCTGAGCCCGCATCACCTGACAAGGGAGTCAATCCTAAGAGTGTCACAAATTGATCTTATCTGGGTGTCATATACACTAATAAAGTCAAATTTTAATTAGTTATCTTTATATTAACAACAATAGATGAAATAATTCCGCAAGGGTGGTATGAAAACTATTTCAAAGGTCCCTCCGTGTTAAATGTTTGAGAAAGGCTTCCTTAGCCTTATGAATCCCATCCGTACTTTCTAGACATGTGCGATTCGTTTCATTCCGAATTGAAATTCGGACGAAATTTTGGAAATTCGGATGTATCCGAATTCCAGATATAACGAATGCAAATGAATCCGAATTTCCGATTACGAAATTCATTAGCGGCAGTCTGTACGAAATTTCGTTTGTTGGACGAAATTTCATTGCAGCAAAGTGACATTTGAGGGGGCTTTTAATCATACCTCAGTGCTGGACATGGATGGGTAGAGGTGCTCCCTCTAGAGTATATGAGGGTATTGCAACAAAATAGTGATCATTTGTGGATGTGATCCTTCAGTATCATTTTTTACCTTGATGCTGTTGTGCCGTCCTGAGATCTTACAGGCTAAAGAACAAATGTAAAACAACAGGCATAACCATGAAACATATTAAGTATTTGCTCATGCATATTACAAACTTGCACTGACAAATTCAGATTACTGTCTTTATAAAGCACATTCGCCAAAACAACATAATAAAAAAAACCAGATGTTGACATTCCATGGGATATCATTGTTACAGTAACATTCTTCCTGTTTATAACTGTGAATATTACATGAGCTGCGTTGCCACTTATTCACCAAACTATTGGCCATGCAGAGCTTGTGAAGAAATGATTTTATTAATATAAAATAAAAAAAGTTGTCTAAAGAATGTGAATATTTTCCATTTGTAAAATAGGTTTAGGAATCGGATATATGTGGCCATATTCTTAACTATTTGTACATTGTAACTTAAAAAAGGAAATTAAATGAAAACAAATGGCACCCCCCTCCCCCCCCCCCATGTTTATAATTGCCCATATGCTCATGTGGAAGGGATCCCAAACAGAGATACCCTTGGGGTATGTTCCTGACACTCATTAGCTGACGAAGCTGCTTGGATGAGCAGTGGAACTTCTTCAACAATGCAGGATAAGTCCAGTAAATGTGAATATCTACTATTATGGACACCATGCCCTATATTAATGGTAATCTTCACACATACCTTCCAAAGCACCAGTGCCCAATACCTAAAACATTAGTAGCTTCATGTTACTAGTCCTTAACCTTTAAGATCCCTTACTTTGCTAATCTGTCCTCTGATTTGACTTCTTCTGAGCTGTCTGGATCCCATAACAGGAATTAATCATCCCACCTTACTATCTTTAATCAAAAGGTTGAGATTTGAAGAAGATCCCAGCAGTGAAAAGGTGTTAAGGGCTTAGCGAACTCTAAGGAGGCAACATCACTGATCACAAGTGCGTGCAGAGAGAAGAGGGTTTGAAGACCAAGAAGAAGATCATTGAGGTGTTCGCTGTGTGTTCATTCACTGAGCAGACACCCCTGGCACCAACCTAATTTACCAGTAGCTATTGATATAGAAAACCCATGCAAATAACAGAAACTGCCCCCCTGAGATTGATCAGTCTGAGGTTATCCTCACAAGTTCACTACAATATCTAAAAAAAAAAATCTAGGATCGTGATTCTCAACCAGGGTTCCTCCTGAGGGTACTAGGAGTTCCATGAGCAATCGGCAATGGCAAATTGATCTCCCTCATACACTGAGCACAGATGCATCTGGGTCAATTTTCCTCTAACCACCAATGTAATGGGACACTTCTACATTGACCACTAATGTCAGAGGACATCACAATTGTTACTGTCTGCCTTTCTTTTCTGTATTTGTTATTCATTCCATTTCAAGACTATTACTGAATATAATGTCATAGGAAGTGGGAAAAATTGATCTGCCAGGGGTGCCAGATAAGCGAAGTACGCTTAATCCTTTATTTAAAATGTTCTTCAGCTTATTGATTACACCATTGTACCATAAGCAGGAGGTATAATCATTTTTACAAGGGTTTCCCAAGAAAATACATTTATTTCAAGCGTTCCTCAGTGGTAAAAGGGCTGAGAAAGGCCGATCTAGGATCTCTACCGTTCAGGTACAACACTTTATTTTTATTGAAATAGTTCCGCTTCTTTCCTAACTGAAGACTGTAATTGCTAATAGGCTCCTGACTTGGGACTCAAAGCTAAAATAACAAAGCCTATTATATGAGTTGCTTTCTTGTTTTGACAGTCCTCTGTATCTGCATGTCCCCGGCGGATGGTTTGTGACACCTGCCATCATGCGTCTGCTCATTCAAAGACCCAGGAGAGAAAGTGTGCTTAGTGATGAGGACAGAAAGTGTCTCACCCAGGCTGACAAGTGTTACTGGGTAAATCTCTGCCTTGCAAAATCCTATTTCTTGAACTATTGCCAAAGGCATTAACTCAATATAATGCACCTCTCCTAGGTAAGACCTAGCAATTTCTGCCATGGATAGGAGCAATAAAACAAAGTTCTAAGGGTCGTTATATGCTATGAGGACCACTGTTTTCGGCAGTGAGACCCAACGATCATTAAGGCAAACCGCATATGCGGTATAACTTAGTAACTTGAGCCTAAAGTCTTCTCCCTGTTCTATCCTGGACACACTTGTCTAAATGTTTCTATGAGAGACATTCTTAACACACTTCTGTTGCCACTGGTCTGGGTAACCGTTCTGTGGGTTGTAAGTGTGGCACTGCAATAAAATGGCAATTGTGCCACTTTTAATGCCACCACAGCTGGCAGTGGTGCCTCTGGGTTGGCTTAGCCCTTCTCCCCTCCATGACAATGGTAGCTCAGAGGTCCCTATTACCAATACCTTCTTTACCATCCAACCCCCATCCCTTGTTCCCCAGTCAATACGCCACACAATACTGGAGTTTAATTGGCCACAGCAGCCTTTTATTATAAATAACTTTATAAATAACATTATAAATACCGAAAAACAACAACCAATAACCATACATTTTAAAATTGCTTGGTTTCGAGGTCCTTGAAGGCAATATGACTCAAAACAGACCAGTACCTGCGGGCACCTTACTTGTAACTTAATGCCCCCAGCCGCCATACACCGCCTCGGGGACGTAACTATATGGCCCGCAGACCCACTTTGGTCCCTATTAACCGGTCATACCCATATGACCGTCTGACTACCGGAGGACACCCACACCACGGATGGGTCCCCCGTCAAGATATGCCACCAATGACAACTGCCTCCAAGGACCCAAACCGCCAACCCAAAGCTGTGACAAACCTACCAAGCCCAAAAAGCTTCCTCACAGGGCGGGTGGGTGGGAAGTTACTCACTTGCTGCCGGACTCCCAACTGGACTTCCAGACTCCTCCTTCCTGGCTATCTTCCTGACGCCCCTCCTGGACGACCCCTTCCTCCAATCCGGTAAGTGACCTTTCTATAACCTCCTTTTTATTTACTTTAACCCTTTCCTACCTATTGTTCCCCTTCACAGCCTTGTCATGCAGGCCTTCTGCTCATTCCTTTGCTATCCATAGCTCCAGGCCTTACTATACAGGCTTACAGGAGCAGAGTGTACAGAACAGAACTGCGGTCTCTAAAACAGGCTGTCACTCATACTCTGCTGACATATAATGCTCTAGGATTCGGAATGTACAGTCAGTATACATGACTTTACACATTCTTTGGGAGGTAAAACCTTTCCAGTATATGATTGCAGTTTGTTGCCATAACTTTTTCTAAATGCAACATCCTTTTCATGAAATGGGACCTGCTTTGTTAAAAACTGCAGACAATGCCCATAGTAACCAATCAACCAATTTGTTTTTTAAAACAAGAATTATAGTTGGTCAGCATCTCCACATTGTGCTTCTTTTATTTTCAATTTGAATATATCAGCCCTATATTCTATATATTCTTTATAAGAACAGCCTGTGCAATCGTCAAATAATGGAAACTTTAGATGTCACTGCAAACCAGAAAAAAAAGACATCGTGCATCCCACTGCACTCCTCCAGAGACTGGGCACTGTACACCTCTCCGTCTTCCAGAAAATGGGCACTGTACACCTCACTGCCCTCCAAGGAATAAGCACTGTACATCTTTCTGTCCTCCAGGGAATGGGTAGTGTACATCCACTGCACTCCAGAGAATGGGCACTGTACACCTCAATGCACTCCAGAGAATGTGCACTGTACACCTCAATGCACTCCAGAGAATGGGCACTGTACACTTCACTGCCCTCCAGGGAATGGGCACTGTACATCTCACTGCCCTCCAGGAAATGGGCACTGTACACCTTCCTTCCTTCCAGAAAACGGGTGTTGAACATCTCACTACCGTCAAACATATGGGCACTGTACACCTCACTTCCCTCTATGGAATGACCACTTTACATTTTACTGTACATCTCACTTCCCTTATACACCTTACTGCCCTCCAGAAAATGGGCACTTTACATCTCACTGCCCTCCAGAAATGGGCACAGGACATCCCATTGCCCCCCAAAAATTGGGCACTGGACATCTCACTGCCCTCCAATGAATTTGTGGCTTAAACACTCATGGAGAATGCTCACTGTAGTCGACACTGGGCAAAAGGAAATGGCTGTAACACTTACCAATGAGCACCCAAGAATGGGTCCTGTGCAAATATTTACCTAACAATAACTTTGCCTTTGATTGGCTTATTCATGTAATTAGCAACACTCAGTAACCCACAGATTGGGTATTGTGAGTTTTTTTTTACACTTTGCACATCATAATTGTTGATTGTACTGCTCTAAAAACAGCACTACAGGCAACCCAACCCCCCCCCACCCCCCCCAACCAGTGTCATTATACACATTCCATTTATTCTGGAACCAACTTTGTGAAGGATGACGGCAAAGCGACCGGTAGGGTCCCACTATTCAAAAGGCTTATTTTATGGTGTAATTGCTTTTCAAATGAATTGCCATCAGTCCTATTCTTTCGTTCAAGGTGCACCTTTCTAATTTTAGGTTACCTTTTTGGAAACAATTTTTATGTCCTTTTCATGCTTTCAAATATTTGAGCTGTTCAGGAGAATCCACTGAGATTTCAGGTTTCACAAACCCTTGCTTTCATCTTTCAGGCAGCAGCATTTGTTGTGTTACGCACTCGGGGAAACCATTAGCAGTTGTCACACGCCATTTCTAAACTGTGCACAGCAGCGATTGTGCATTGTGGTGTTGACATATAACAAGTTGACAGGCAAAACAACAAGAGCCTTGAAAACCTGGAGATTAGACAGGCAGGTCCAGCATGGACCCTGGTACCATCAAGAGTTGGCTGATAAAGCTTCCTAAAATACTTTGGGTGACCAGATTTAGCACACACTTTTCCTGGAAACCTCTGATTTATACATCCCATTTAACCTGCACAGTAATTAAAGGCACTGCTACACTTAAACCACCAAAAATGCTGAAGAGCAGTAGAAGTAGTAGGACAACACCTAGTCATCTAACGTTATTCCTTCCAGTTTTATTTCAGAGCTTGTGGCGAGTGTAACCCCGCATGTAAACGGTAGCTGGCGGAATTTTTTAAACAAATCTCTCATGGTACAGGTGAGATCCAGAACATCTTCGCTCGTACGCTATGGTTGGTAGGCCAAGAAAGCTCTGCCAAGGACAGCGGTTGTTAGGTGGCGGGATGGCATGTAGCTGCAGAAGAGTACTTCTATGAACAGCTTCATTTCATTGGATCCAGTGGCTTACATTTTTGTTTCCCACTGATATATTGCGGCACTCCATATTGCTCCGCCCACTGTTTTATGATGCTATGAACCTTTCTGTTCTGTTGCATGATGTCTGGGATCCCTTTAGCAGAGCCATATCACCCACAAGGCAACCTAAGCATAAGCCTAGGGTACATGGTTATCCAGAGGGCCCAGGTACAATCTTCGTTCTCCTGGTAGGACACCAAATGGTCCAAGCTGTGCAGGTATCTTTCATCAGAGAGGACATGTTGGTGTCTTAGGGGTTGTTTAGGCCATGCCAGTGCACACAATGTAAATTGGCTACGCATCTTTCTAGTGTACTGCCAGGAGTGTGAAGGGTGTTAACTGGGCACCCTGGACATCCACGGGGCCTAAGCTTCTGCCTTGTGCACCAACCCTTCTGTGTGCCTATTACAATCCTTATCAATTTTCATTGCAGGGATTGGGGAAGGATGGGAGGGAGCAAAGCTTCTATCATGCCCAGGGCCTCATTCTGTCTTAAAGAAGAACTTCAGAAATTTAAAAAGTTATCTCCTTGCAGTGGGGTTACTCCCAAACTCCCGGGATCCCAGAATACAGAAGATATACTTACCTGCCAGTCCTAAAGCAGTCAGCACTTACCTTTCTCCCCCTCTGCTTCCGCTGCGATATAACCCTCGAAGTCCTCATGTCTAATGCAGATGAATGGACTACATTAGACGTGATGACGTCAGCAGGGCTTAGACCACCTTAGCCCGGGGTAGAAGAAGCTACAGGGACCAGTCTTTAAGCCAGGTGGGAAGAAGGATCAGGTGAGTATTTTTTATTTGAACCCCCTAAACCAAAAAGGAGCAGTTAACCCTTGCAGTGTAGGGGTAGCCAAGGTTTTACCTTTTTACATTCCTGGAGTTCCTCTTTAATCCATCTGTTCCCTTTAGTAATTGCCACCAAATGCTGTCCGTTGCCTCTATTGCACTGTAAGGCCGTGTACTGGACAGATATTCAATAGTTGAGTAATACTTAGGTTACCCAGTGCCAACCAAACATTTCTTTGTTGGGGGTCAGGCACTGGTGGCACACGGGCCTCCTGTGTACAGTCTGAGGTCTGTGTATGAGTGTTTACAGTATCTGGTGGAAATCCTGTGATATAGAGAGACCTGCTCATTGTCACTCTCAGATCTTTCATGAACTGCATCTAATAATAGCTGACAAGCAGTTCTTTAGCACCATCTACTGGAATTAAAACAAGGAAAGACCAACATGGCTTAGACATGAAAAGTGTATCTGCATTCCAGGCTGCTATGGGGCCTTTGGGGTAGGAGGGGACCATTGAGACATTAGAGACACAGAAACTCTCTGTGTATGTGAAAATAAGACCAGTGCTGGACCAGTG
Organism: Nanorana parkeri; assembly: GCF_000935625.1. Lineage (NCBI taxonomy): Eukaryota > Metazoa > Chordata > Amphibia > Anura > Dicroglossidae > Nanorana > Nanorana parkeri. The sequence continues at coordinate 38,830 of NW_017308225.1, read as the reverse complement.
TCCAGTGCTGGATCATGACCCCGTACCCCCTCAGACAATTCCAACCAAGGAAAGACATACAGGAGGAGAATGGTTTTAGCTAGTCACAGATCTCCCTTTGCAGGCTGTGCAGTAAGGAGCATTGGTTTAGTTGTTTTTAGCAGTGGAAATTGATTGCCTTCAGGGCTTCTGGTCATCCTGGCCAGCACTGAAATTAACCCTGCATGCCTAGAGCATGCTTCCCTAGGCTGTAAAAATCCCAGGGTGCCTCCCTAGCTAAAAATAGGTATGACAATTGTTTGTTGTCCTGCAAAAAAAAAAAAGAAGAGTTTAAAGTGGACCTTCAGGGTCTAGGTCCACTTTAACTTCCTGTGACCCCCCCTACCCTACCTCCCCAATACCAAACAGCAGAGGGGGGATGGATTTTGTTTGAATTTTTAGAATGTTTTTGGACTTTGAAGAACTTTTTTGGCCAGGTCAACTCCTCTGCCCCCATTCTAGGTGAGAATGACGTGTCCTGCTCCCGAAGCCTCCTGAAATATGATGTCACATATCCCAGTAGCCTGCAGAAGCAGGGACTCGCAATGGTTGGGGTGGGGGTGTTGATGGACCAGGCCATGCATCATCAGGGGCTGGCTGCTGTTGATGTCAGAACAGACAACCAGCTCCTGATGGTTGTGCGGGACTCAGGCTGCCGCAGAAGATCGGTGTATCACAGCCGGACTAAGCTGGATTTGCTGGGGTAGTGGAGCATGTTTTCTGGGGAGGGCCCAGCATAACAGGTAAGAAAAAAAGAAGGGGGGGTTCTTCTTAAAGAAGCTTTTATTATAATTATTAGTGTAGTGATGATTAAGTTATAATATAAAATATCTTGCTGTTCATGATAGCATGATATAGTTGTGCTCCATTTAAATTTTGCTACATACCCCCCCCCCCCCCCCCCCCGTCCTTTAATTGGGCCCCTAATGTCTAATATAAAAATGTTTTAGCTGAGCCCTCCGAAGTCCCAGATTCTGAGAACAGAAGGTGAATAATCCCACTTTATCCAGTAGGTGCCCTCACAGAGCTATTAACTGCAAGAAAGATCCACACAAGTTCCCCACATTACTTCCCTGCGTCTTCCTTCCATATCTGTTTTACATAAGGAGAGGAAAACCGCCTGGAAATGTATGAGAGATCGTGATGTAACCTTCCTCCCAGTGCCCATTGATCGGTGACTCAACAGGTGACCAGAATGGGGTCACCGATCCTGGAGGACATCACCTGAGATGGATTGGGATGGGGGTTCTTCATTGCACTGGCAACAACACAGTTGAGTTCTGTCCAAGATACTTTGTTTTATTTGCAGTAACGGTTACGTTTTATATAATATATTCCTGTAGAATAGTCAAATTTCAGGACCAGCTTTCGGGGTGTTCCCTTCTTCTCGGTCCAAGCCGTACAAAAGAAGGGAATGCCCCGAAAGCTTGTCCTTGTCATTGACCATAAAGCAATAGATCCCTCAACAGAGAAATGTCCGGCCGCGTGCTGAGTTTCCTGTATGGCGCTCTATAATGCACCCGTGTATGCAAGAATGTTAAGAAGTATTTGTTTAGAAGTGAACCCAATA
>NW_017308225.1:35915-37098 GCF_000935625.1 Nanorana parkeri | reverse complement strand
AAAATATGTATTATTATTATTATTATTATTATCATTATTAATAGTATTAATAATAATATTTTTTTAATTCACATTATTTTTTCAAATTCTTATTTCCTGCACATTGCATTTTTATTGTGGCTCCATTTATGTGATGTCAGCGTTATTAATTCTATGGCAGAGACATACCCGCTGACTTTCTGAGATGAAAGAGACGGGCGCCGAAAGAACTGACCGAAGCCTGAGACAGCCACCAATGTCACAGTCACACACTATTATTAGCATACATGTATATAGCTCTGACATATACCGCAGCGCTGTACAGAGAACACTGAGCCAGTCACATCAGTCTTGGCACCAGAGGAGCTTACGCTCTAATGTCCCACCACAGTCGCACACTATTATTATTATTATATAGTTCTGACATATACCGCAGCGCTGTACAGAGAACACTGAGCCAGTCACATCAGTCTCTGCACCAGAGGAGCTTACAATCTAATGTGCACTTCAGTTTGCGGGGATGAATGTAAGCATTTGATGGCGGACTTTACTACTTTCTCTGAATATGTGTGTGAAAATAAGCACAGGGTGGGCAGTAACATGCAGATAAAGAGAACCTGTTGTGAGAGAAGTGTATATTTCTATAGATTGGGAGAATCTGCACATATTCAGGTGAACTAAAAACATTTCATCATTGTCACTACCGAAGCTTTGCGTTGGGACACAGTTGCGGTTTGGCATGCTGCAAATGATTTGTGTTCTCAATCTGTGTACAGCCCAGTGATGATGGTTTGCCAGGTTATATCTGGGATTGCTGAGGCATTTGGTGTACGCAGAGTGGATGGATGTCCTTTGTGGCTATTGAAGAATGTATTCAAATTAAAAGGTCAGCTTTAAAAACGTGAGTCATATAGCGCCAGCAGTTTGTACAGTTTTATTATTATTATTATTATTATTATAGTACAGGATTTATATAACGACATCTTGACTGTCTTGCGCCACCGTCGTTTCGTTGCAATACTGCGCGCCTCCATTGCCCCAAATATTATAAACGGTGCAGTTTTTTTGTTCCACTTGCAATAATTTTTTTTCATTTAAATGGGGCGTACTGCGTCAACTTTAACATTTATTCGCGGAACATTCGCCGTGGTATTGATGGTCTAAATGGTGCAGTTGCTGGTATCTTTGTAATCATTTACAACCT
>NW_017308225.1:35267-35721 GCF_000935625.1 Nanorana parkeri | reverse complement strand
GAGATCTCCTTTATACCCCCCAGGTCTGGTGGAGGGGAGATCTCCTTTATACCCCCCAGGTCTGGTGGAGGGGAGATCTCCTTTATACCCCCCAGGTCTGGTGGAAGGGAGATCTCCTTTATACCCCCCAGGTCTGGTGGAGGGGAGATCTCCTTTATACCCCCCAGGTCTGGTGGAGGTGAGATCTCCTTTATACCCCCCTGGTCTGGTGGAGGTGAGATCTCCTTTATACCCCCCAGGTCTGGTGAAGGGGAGAGCTCGCACTACAATAGCTGTTCTCAGTCTGATGTCTGATGGAAGCTCTCATATGACAGTGTCATGTATATGGACGCCCCTCCCCCGGGGCGGGGCCTGTGCGGAGGAGGGGGAGTGTCTGAGATGGTCTTAGCTCTGGCTGGGAGGCAGGCTGACACTCAAGAGACAGGCAGCCGGTGTGATCGTAGCAGGTCGGGAG
>NW_017308225.1:33126-35250 GCF_000935625.1 Nanorana parkeri | reverse complement strand
ACAGAGGATCAGATATGATGGGAAACACTGTTTCAGAAGGGTGCAATGTGATGATCGCTCACCAGGCGTTATAATGGAAGGTGAGAGAAGTGCAATCGGAAGTTTTGCTGCCTTTGTTGTCATTTGAAGGTTTTCCTGGACTGGCATTGTAGGGCTGGCAGGTCTCTAGGAGCACAGTCATGGATTCTTTCATTGCCTGGTTTGGATCAGGATCTGCATCGTGAACCCTTGCATTTTATTATAGGCATTTAGATATAGGTAGAGCTTTACATACTGTATGTTCACATCAGTCCCTGATCACAAGGAGCTTGCAATCTCTAAGCTACCCACTCTTGCAATCTCTAAGCTACCCACTCATCAGTCACAAGGAGCTTGCAATCTAGGCTGCCTACTGATCAGTCACCAGGAGCTTGCAATCTAGGCTGCCCACTGATCAGTCACCAGGAGCTTGCAATCTAGGCTGCCCACTGATCAGTCACCAGGAGCTTGCAATCTAGGCTGCCCACTGATCAGTCACCAGGAGCTTGCAATCTAGGCTGCCTACTGATCAGTCACCAGGAGCTTACAATCTAGGCTGCCCGCTGATCAATCACAAGGAGCTTGCAATCTGGGCTACCCTCTGATCACAAGGAGCTTGTAGTCTAACTACCCTCTGATCACAAGGAGCTTGCAATCTATTCTACTCTCTGATCACAAGGAGCTTGCAATCTATTCTACTCTCTGATCACAAGGAGCTTGCAGTCTAACTACCCTCTGATCACAAGGAGCTTGCAATCTATGCTACTCTCTGATCACAAGGAGCTTGCAATCTATTCTACTCTCTGATCACAAGGAGCTTGCAATCTATTCTACTCTCTGATCACAAGGAGCTTGCAGTCTAAGTTTCCCTATCTCCCATTCTAGGGCCAATCTAGACAGGAGCCAAATAACCTGCCAGCATGCAAACTCCAAGCAGCGAGCCCCCTGGCTGGTTTTCCACCCCTAGTTCTGAAAGGTAGAAGTGCTAACCGCCAAGCCACCGTGCTGCCCGCTTTCCATAAATAACCCCTAGCACGCAAGGGACATCGTTTCCGAAGCATCCTCCACCTTCTTTATTGGCGAGGACGTGGACTGTTGCAAACGGCTCGGGGGTTCTCAGTTGACTTGGGCAATGTATGGATCCCGACTGCCAGGGTTTTTATGAATTGCATAATTCTTCCTTGCAGCGGAGAGATCTCTATGCACGCATTGAGGAGAGTTGTGAATGTGCAGTTTTCCAATGGGCTGACATGTACCGGTCGTGGTGAATGAATTTAGCTAAAGCCCATTGGGTACGTTTTTTGAGGCAGATGTGGGCCGGTTACGTCATAGTGATCTTGTCAGGAAGACTTCGAGCTGTGACCAGCTGATCCTTTGCTGAAGATGGGCATGTGGGATTATTGATGAGGGTCAATGGTTGGCCTTGGTGCCCGTGTTGGTGCCACCTCAACCTGTCTTCCAGTCTCTTGGCCACTGAGTCTAAGACCGACGAACTCAGACCACATGTGTCTAGTATATCCATAGCTTCCTAACAAACCTCAATCTTTCTGCCTCTTCAGAGCCGTCCGAGCGGACGGATCCACTTTCTAAACTTTCTATGACTTTTTGAAGCGCGTGTTGGCTCAGATCGCCAAGCTGCAGTCACTCGTGCCTTGTGACGGCTATTAACATCCCAGTTTATTGGTGTCATTAATAATTAGAACCGGCCTCATCCAGGCTCCAAGTCCTACTACAGCAATAGGTGGCACGAAACGGGGAATTTTTCTTTCTTGAATGAATGTGCTTCTGTGCCTGAGCGGATCTCCCACTGTGACAATTCTCTATGGACTTCTTTTATATTTTCCTGCCTTGGCGTAATAAAAATTAAAATAAAAAAACCTCCTGCAGACGATTAATTGAATTATTAAATGATTAATAAAATTTGGTTGCAGAACCGAAACAGGAGGGCATTGACCCCCCAGGGAAATTATTCCCCTTTTTGCCAGTCTGCTATATTGCCATAGATACAAGGCCGGGGGGAGGGCGAGCGGGCAGCGTGTGACCAGACTGTTAATGGTCGCTCAAGTTTCTTCTGAGGGTTACTTGGCCCCCTGTTTTTTTTTTTTT
>NW_017308225.1:29872-33026 GCF_000935625.1 Nanorana parkeri | reverse complement strand
TCTCTCCGAGCACATTGCCAGCAATAAGTAGGCCTCAGCCCGTGGTGTGAGTTGGAAATGCCCTTGAATGCAGACGCTGTGCACTCCCGGACAGATCATGGCTTCCTCTCTACACTTTGAGTGGCGTCCGCAGCTCTTCCCTTTAGCGAGGGTCCTTTTCTGCTCCTGGGCTTTATTTTTACAAGTGAGGCTAATTGTTTTTGCAAGCATTTACAGTTGCAAATCTCGGCTAATGAGGAAGGAGAGGGGAGATTGTGGCAAGACGGGAGGGGAGGGAGGGAGCTTAACTCCTTCGCTCCTTCCAAGCCTGTGACTCAATGTGATCGGGGAGGAGACCAGGCACCAGCAGTTCAATACAATGGTTGTAAGGCCTGCTCCTTCCAAGGACACGGCGACTTTAACCTCCTTCAATCACGGTTCTTATTGCATTGTCAAAAGTTTTTCCAAAATCAATTTTATGTGACGAGTGCCATTTGTAAGTGTGCGTTGAGTCGGGGACTGGAGGCAGCTGTTTAGTCCTCCTTTTCCAAATCTAAAGCAAGTCTTCTTAAGTGGTTGTATGAAGACCAGGACATGGGGATCCTGTTATATAGGAAAAGGGATTTAGACACTTTGGCTATTGGTGGGTCACAATCTACGACCTCTTAGAGAGCTTGCAAGGTCAGACTTTTTTTTCTTGGCCATTACTCGCTGTTTTACCTGCAGAAGACGTCAGTAAAGTGTCACATGCGTGACTTCTAGTGACCCGTGGTGCTTGGTTAACCCCTTTTGTTATTATAATAGTCCCTCTTTGTTTTGGGGACGCGCCATGTGTAATTATACTGCTAATTATTGGTGAATATAGAGGACGAAGGTTGAGCAGCTATACCATGGATTAATATTTAAGGTCCACTGTTTTATGGTGTTCATTTATTGCCGGGAACGCGGCATCTCGGTGGGTCTGGCTTTGTAGCTATGATGAGTTAAGTTGCTGGACGTGTTAGAATCCAGAGCTGGTTTTATACATTACGGCTGTACATTCGCTATAAAGAATCATTGTTCGCTTGGATTTCTGGAAAACCTGGACAGGATTCAATTCATAAAGTTGTCGAGAAATAGAGCGGGTTCAAATGGGTTACTGTATTCCTGTGGGAGTTGTTGATGACTTCTGAGTGGTTTCCCCAGCTCTAGCGTTGCTGTAAGTGAAGCCGGTGCCATTATAGGGTTAATGGAGCATTTTGCAACCCGTGTAAAGTATCCTAGACAGAATCTGGAGAGTCGTTGTAGAATAACCTAAAGATCCGTAGAGCTAAATGAGTCAGGAGCTCATCTATACCAATTGTTCCATATGGTTTCATACAAGTTGATCGGTTCCAGAGCCTCGTAGCCTTATTTATATGTGGTGCACACGATGTCCGCAGATCAGATTCTTGGCCAATAATTCATGAACAGATTGTTTAATATTGCAGCATCATTTGCAGGCGCCGGTATATAGAATCTAGCGAGGCAGAATTTGGAATTCCTGTGTAAATGATTTTACGACTCGATTGCACATTTACCAAGATCAGCAGGGACAGATCTGAAACCTTGCGTGGTGCCCCATGGTTTGCTCGCTGTCCTGCAGGTTAAGGACCTCTGCCCTGTTTAATCCTATTCTCTACAGCAGAGACTGAGCTCCATGCCCAGTGCCTTATTTCATATCTTCTACTTAGATCTTACAGTCTGATAACTGCTGTACAAGATGGGTCACAGGTTGACTTTTAAAGGCAATGATTTGTAATGGGTAAGACGAGCCAAAGGAAAAGCAAGAATTTCCAGTAACCGTCAATGAATATGGAGTTAGGGGTTGATTATTCCAATAGAATTGAGGACAGAATAGGTTCCTCCTCTTAGTGGTAGTCTTGTCAAGGTTCAACAGTCACAATCTTAGGGAAACCTTAAGGCAGGAGCCAGGTCTCCAATGCTAACGGAGCACCAGGATCGGAGCAAATTTAAAGTTAGTGGTATAACAAGAGGCCTTAAAGCAGGGATGGACAAATAGGTTCCTCCACTTAGTGACCAACTTGTCATATTAAAGGTTTAAGATCTAAGTAGGACTTTCAGGCAAGGCCGGACAAATCCCAAGAGCCTGGTAGCCAATGCTTCTTAAAAATTACAGCTGGTGTCTAACTTGTGAGGTTTTCTCTAGTGTTGTCAATGGAACTGGTGTCTATAAAAGAAAAAAAAATCCCTGCTGGCTCCTGGATTCATCAGTCTGGCTGTTGTACTCCGTATTAATAGGGAAGGACAAATTAATATGGAATTCAGAGACAGTGTCCAACCCAGGGGCCAGCAGGAGTTTTTTCAGGAGCCAGCCCCATTGGCAACAACTAGAGACAACCTCAAAAGTTGGGTGCCAGCTGTAACTTTTAAGGCGCATTGGCTACCAGGCTTCGGGCATTTGTCCAGCCCTGCCTGAAAGTTCTCCTTAGATCTTGAAAGTTGAACCTTTTTAATATGATAAATCTACCACCAAGTGGAGGAACCCATTTTGTCAATTCCTTGCTTAAGGCCTCTCGGTATTCCACTAACTTAAAATTTTGCTCCGATCCTGGTCCTCCAGTTGGGATCTCATTTAATATAAAGAGCGGTGTGCTCCGGTGTGCTCCAGCAGGTGAGAATTGTCTCCTTGCCATAGTCTGCTTGTCTAATAAACAGGCCATTTTTCTGCCTCTGGATGTGTGCCCGCAATGATGTGATGAAACGGCAAAGGGTCAAGTGGTCAGAGTGTTGTCTATGGGTGAGAAGACGGCTTGCTGTGCAGGGCTGCAGGTTCTTACGGTTCTGGCAAAGCAATGTCAGCAGGACTTTGCTTTACTGCAAGGGAAAAGGTCACATCGCAAAGCAAAAGCTCAGGCTCTGCAGCCGCTTTGACTGTCTCTCTTTTTGAAGGGCTCGCTGTTCTTTCCGCGACTGGCTGGTACAGACTGAAAGTACAGGCAGGACCCGTAATCATGTCTTAATTATGTCCTTGTAAAAGCCCTATTCAGACCTTTCTGATTGGCAAAGTAGGGATCTGCTGCTTGCACGTAATGCCCAGAGAGGAGGTCTCCATTATCCGCAGACACAACAGCTGTTTTAACCTTCATAAGGCCAACAGTAGAGTTGCAGATTTTGTATACGTGTTGTTGGCTTA
>NW_017308225.1:29434-29839 GCF_000935625.1 Nanorana parkeri | reverse complement strand
CGTATGATTTGCTTTTAAGATTTAAAAAACCTCCTAGTTCTAAGTTCCAGGATGTCTGTATGGCCATAGTTTAATGAAAAGAAAAATGTTTGCACGAAGGGTATATAGACATATTCTTTGTACACAGACTCCGTCTCCTATGCTCGGAGCAGAGTGAATGTCACGGGGAGACGATTAGCTCAATCCCAGCTTTTGATGTGATTTCATCACTCTTCTGTGTCATTCGGGGTCTCCTCTAATCCAGGGCTCTGGAGAATTCAGCATGTAGAAAGCACAAGACATTTCCTAAGATTCCACTAGGAAGCCTCTTCTTGACGGGGCCCGTTTGGAACGGTCTTGCCAAGCATGTGTTTTGGAATCTTTGCCCCCCCCCCCCGGAAAGGGACACCGAGCGCCCCCGATTTT
>NW_017308225.1:24242-29221 GCF_000935625.1 Nanorana parkeri | reverse complement strand
CCCCCCGTAAATGGTAACCGAGTCCTCCTTCAATGATGTGGAACTGGGCAGCAGCTTGGATTAAATATTATTCTCTCTCACTTGGTTTTAGAGGAAGGATTTATAATGAATAGGGGGTAATGCAGCTTCGGCCATTGATGCCCCTCTGCTGTGCGTTCTTGTAATCCTCGTTTGTATTCAGAATAAGTCAATTTTGGAGCTTTATTTCGGGTGGGTTATGCTATTTGTTTGATGAGTATGTATGTATGTATGTATGTATGTATGTATGTTTTGTATTCCTTTTCTAGTGTAGGTGTTACAATCGTTATTTTCTAGATATTTGGCATATTGTGCTGCCGGCTCTCTCCATCAGTTAGTTGTCATGATCCGTGTTAAACCATAGGCAGGACCAGCTACTGAAATCTCCGTGCCTTACTCTAGTTGTATGTACTACGGGCCTTTTGTATAGGCAGGGGTGGACAATTTCGCATGGAAGGCAGGGGTGGGCAATTTTGTATGGAACCCAGGAGCCCGTCTGTCCAATCCAGGAAAGCAAGACTCATTGAAGACAACTAGAAGAAACCTCAAAAGTTAGGCACCAGCTGTAATTTTTAAGAAGCGCTGGCTACTAGGCTCCTGGGATTTGTCCAGCCCTGCCTTAAGGTCTCGTTCACACCTAGGCGTATTGCATATTCGCGTATGTCACGCGGGTTTTTTTTACCGCGATTCGCGGTAAAAAAGCTGCGCGTTTCCGAAGGCTACTTGGCTGTATCCCAATGGAAACGCGCAACAAAACGGCCCAAAGTAGTACATGTACCTTTTCAGGCGTGGGTGGTTTTGTAGCGCGTTAGGGACGGGCGGAAATACGCCAAGGTGGGAACGAGACCATTGAATACAATGGGATTTATATTTTTGAGCGTTTTGTAGAGCGTTCGTCGAGCGTAGAACGCGCTACAAAACGTTCAGGTGTGAACGAGGGCTAAAGTCCTCCTCAGATCTTGAATGTTGAACCTTTTTAATATGGCAAGCCTACCACTAATAGGAAGGCTGGAGATGTTTTGGTCTCCGGTTATGTGTTTGCTTTGAGGGATTTGTTGGGTGCCCATTGTGGTCTTTAGTAGGCAAAATGTAATGTCGATGAGGCCTCGGATTTAAAGAGCAGTGTCCTACACAAATATTAGGTTGCTGTAGTTAGACTAGAGAATGCTTATTTCGGGATGCTGTGGGTTACTGCATTTGTTTGCCTCCTGATGGTATCTAAATGTTGGACCCAGTAGGCATTCTGATTGTATAATCCAGGGCTGGACAAAGCCCACACAACCAATGCTCCTTAATTACAGCTGGCGCCAAACCTTTTAAAATTTTTCTCTACTTGTCAATGGAGCTGGCTCTTGGATTGGACAGACTGGCTGCTGAATTGTCCACCCCTGGTCCTAATCTGGTAGAAATGTCTATATTTCCCTAAAACACTGCACTGGATTTCTCCAGACCAGTGAGATCTACTGGCCAGTGCTTTAATCCGTATGAAATGGGTGACAGATTAAATAGAACACGAACACTTTAACTTCTGTCATGGTGCCAACAGCCACCTTAGAATGCTAGCCTGGATCAGCAGGTATCGGGTTGAGGGGGGGGCCTCCATAACGCTGGAGTCTTGAGTATAGGACACCGGACGGGTAACTGGGGAGAATGTAGCTTTTTCCTGGCTGAAATATGGTTTAATGAGGCTCGCATTGAAGTTGGTGTGTGTTGCACAATGTACCAGCCTGTGTGCACTGCTCCTGTTATTGAAGCGTAGACTTTGAACCCATCGGAAATGTGTCACACATGCAGACATTTAACATGCGAGGCCTATGCCGACCTGTTTGTTTTGCTGCGGACTGACCTTCAGATATGTCAGATCTGAACAGTGAGCAGAGGCCAGATGTATACACCCCCCTGTAATTGTCTTTCAGTATGGTTGGCTGGTGCATGTCTTCTCCTGACATGGTCCAATTATTCCCAGGTGTACTAACTGTCACTCCGGGACATTGTTTCAACAATAGATTCATCAAGCAGCAGATCTAATTATCGCAGTGCCGAAATCCATGGCGTGTTCTGCTGCTGTTGTAAAATGCAACTTGTACAAATATTCCCACATATGCTATTGTGTGTCGGTATGGAGACCTACAGGAGGAACCTTACCCCTGGAGCGGAATAGTTTTTATGGAATCCAGGAGCCAGCAGGATTTTTTTTAGGAGCCAGCTCCATTGACTAGAGAAAATCTCAAAATCTGGGCACCAGCTGTAACTTTTAAGGAACATTGGCGACCTGGCTCCTGGGATTTGTCTGCCCCCACCTTAAGGTCCTCCTCCAGATCTTGAATGTTGAACCTTTTTAACATGAATTTAATATTAGAGACCTAATGGAGCTACTGGAAGAACCTTAAGTCGGGGCTGGACAAGTTAATATGGTGCTCAGGAGACCCAGTGTAGTCTGTCCAACCCAGGAGCCAGCAGATTTTTTTTTTTTTAGGAGCCAGCTCCATTGACAACAAGTAGAGAACCAAAAGTTAGGCGCCAGCCTTAACCCTTAATGAGAATTTGCACCCTGGCTCCTGGGATTTGTCCGTCCCTGATATAGAGACATAATAGAGCTACTGAAGGAACCTTAGGCCAGGGCTGGTCAAGTTAACATGGAATTTGGGAGCCAATCTGTTCAATCCGGCAGCCAGCAGGGTTTTTTTCAGCAGCCAGCTCCGTTGACAACGGTTGAAAAAAATGCTCAATAGTTGGGCGACCTGGCTCCTGGGATTTTACTGACGCTGGTATAAACGCCCAATAGAGCTACAGGAGGAACCTTAAGCCGGTGGCTTTGGCACATGAATATAGAAGTAAAGAGTCAGTCTCTCCAATCCTGGTGCCAGAAGGAGCCGACTCCATTGACAACAACTAGAGCTTTGCCCAGTGCCGTCAGTCTAACACTTTCAACAGGAAAGGGAGCGTAGGGCTGACCATTCAATGTGCTGCTGCTGCTCCATCATTGTCCAATCAGTAGGTTGGGTGACCAATCCTGTATTGCTTAAATGTAGCAAATGAAAGTGAGGTTACCAACCCAGCTGTGCTGTCTGTCAGTGACTGCTTGGACAGGATGGAACATTTTATGGCATGTGAAACTGTAAACCTGGACTCCATCTTTAAGAGACCTGTGCACGCCTGCTTCAGTAAATCCCTCCCTGACCTGTAACTACAAACAGAGCCAAGTCAAACTGTTTGTACCTGCTAACCTAAAAGACTGCTATAGTAGAGATGCGTGTCGCAGGAGGCGGCTATAGTAGAGATGCGTGTCGCAGGAGGCCGCTATATTAGAGATGCGTGTCACAGGAGGCCGCTTTATTAGAGATGCGTGTCGCAGGAGGCCGCTATATTAGAGATGCGTGTCACAGGAGGCCGCTTTATTAGAGATGCGTGTCGCAGGAGGCCGCTATATTAGAGATGCGTGTCGCAGGAGGCCGCTATAGTAGAGATGCGTGTCGCAGGAGGCCGCTATAGTAGAGATGCGTGTCGCAGGAGGCCGCTAAAGATATCTGCCAAGTTACAGGTTAACTCCGTTACAAAAACTAGAGGCCACCACCTAAAGTTGGTGGAAAACAAATTCCAGCACAAGGGGCAAAGGGGGTTCTTCACGGTAAGAGCGGTAAGGGTCTGGAACCCTCTGCCACCGGCAGTGATTTCAGCCAGGAGTGTGGAAATGTTCAAGAAACTCTTGGATGATTTCCTGAGGGACCGTAATATACAGGGGTACAAGTACTCCTAAGAAAGAGATGATGCGCGGACTGATATGGGTTGGACTTGATGGACTTAGGTCTTTATTCAACCCCAAATACTATGTAACAAGAGGCCGCTCCCATGTTATAAGGCAAGCGTCTCTGCTCAAGATGAAATATCCAAACCCCAAAACCTACAGTAGCGGAACCGCACCATTAGGTAACATGCCTGACTCTATTCTTGTAATTGTTACCTCTGACGTCAATGTATCGTTCTTATTCCCACACATGGCACCTATACATTTTTATTCTCCCTCGTGTGTGTTTTGTTTTTTTTTAGACCCAGAGCTACTCATTCTGGAGACTAATACAAGTGAATGGAATCCTCCTATTTAACCCCTTTTTCCCCTTCTCCTTTCACCCCGTTTCCGTAGATTTCAGCACTTATTCAGATGCCGTAGAAATAATTTTATGATAAAACTTTCATCCGAAAAGACGTCATTTTCCTGTTTCATTGCGGAAAATACTGGAGGTAAAGCCGGCTTTGTCAACTGTCCCTCTTAGGACAATAGAAAATAGTATATTGTTACATTGTAATTCTCGATATTGTTACATTGTAATTCTCGATGTTGTTACATTGTAATTCTCGATGTTGTTACATTGTAATTCTCGATGTTGTTACATTGTAATTCTCGATGTTGTTACATTGTAATTCTCCCCTCGATGGTTTTGTCTTTTTGGTTGGTGTGAGAACATAGGACTATGGTAGGGACGGCTCGGTCTTATCTCCGTGTTTTTGTTTGACTTCTTCTGCCTGTCTCAGTATCAGGGGTGGGGAAGGAAAGCCATTGTTGACCGTGTCTTTTCTCCGGCTGCTCAGGAAATAATATTTGGCTGTTGAGGAAGTTGTTGAAGACGATGGTTGGTTTTGTTTTTTTTTTGTCATCCTGGAGATGATACGCGCTGGTTTCCCTTTTTTTAGAGATCTTCTAGTGCACAGATTCTACCCCGTGGTATTGAATTGTTTGCATTGCGGATCGATACCATCCCGTAACCGCCCCCGAGGTAATGTAAATGTATAACTGTAGTAATGTACACAACGTGTCTGCTTTAATAAAAGGATTTCTAAGTGCTGGCCAAGCATAGAACAGAGCTGGCTTGTCAGTCTGGCACCTACACGGGATCACAAGGTCAATGGAAAACCAACAGAAGCACAACATCAAATAAAACGGACACATGGGCTTTGAAGGCCAC
>NW_017308225.1:23046-24202 GCF_000935625.1 Nanorana parkeri | reverse complement strand
GGGGGGGGGGGGGGGGTGGGCAGCACAGAAAACAGGATGTAGCCCACCCACATCAGTTTTAGCCTTGGCACAGGAATACTGACTCCAGCATTCATTTAGGCAACTAAAAGGCCCAACATGGCATGTTCTTCAATGGCTGAAGGGTTGGATAGACCCATGGAGCCTGGTCGTCGGTGCTCCATAAAACTGACAGTTGGCGTCTGGCTTTTGAGGGTTTTCTCTAGTTGTCAGTGGAGCTAAAGGAAAAAAAAATCCTTCTGTCTCCTGAATTCCAAATGCAGGGAACACGCGTGACTCTTCCAGTCATAAAGGTTTTAGTGCAAATCCCAGCAACTAGGTCGCCAGTGCTCCTTAAAAATGACAGTTGGCGCCTGATTTTTGAGGTTTTCTCTAGTTGTCATTGTAGCAAAAAAAAAATCCTTCTGGCTCCTGAATTCCAAATTAATTTGTCCGATTTGCAAGGTAATGCTGTGAACAGGGTCTGCACTTGGCCCCTCCAGTGATGAAGGTTCCCATCTTTTTCCGGTGGCTGCCGATTTTACATAGGCGTTCGGCGCGCTTTGTAATTTACCTGGAATAGACTAAAGTTTGCCTGGTTCTGGCTGCAGCCTAATTGATCATGTGACCCGGAGGTCTTGTTTGCAGTATAGAGCAGGGGTGGGCAACCTCGGCACTGCCTGCAGCTGCAGTGGAACTACAAGTCCCATGAGGCATTGCAAGACTCTGCAGTTTCGGCACAGCTGGAGCGCCGAGGTTGCCCACCCTTGGTCTGTAGAAAGGAAATGTCTGGAAATTTGGCTATAGATCGTTGAGTGTGAATCTTACATGAAGGAATTCTGTGTCCATGTTGAATGATTGGGGCAGAAAAGTTTGGGACTCGTTCAGGGGGCCAAATGAGACCCTTCATTCAACGTGGGGACTTCATTGTTGAACTGCTTCTGAATATGCTTATTGCCTGGCTGTTGTAATCCTCTGGCTTCAATACTTTTTGAGCCACTTGCACAGACCACATGTGTGCATGTCTCGAAAGTCAGAGCAAGCGATTGTTCACACCAGCGGGCGCATTTTATAGTGCATAAAAATGCCATGAATGCCAACGCACCCATATGTGTGAACAGGGCACATAGAAGACAATTGTTTTCTGTGTGCATTGAAC
>NW_017308225.1:8353-23028 GCF_000935625.1 Nanorana parkeri | reverse complement strand
AAGTCCTCATGACAGCCAGGAAACTGGCATTCGAGCAATGGCGGCCTCCATGTTATTCTCCAGAGCCTTCTGCAAAAAATAAATGCTTTTTTGTGTGCCGGCATACCTGTGAAAGATTTATATATGTTGGCCCCCATGTTTTTAGCTTGGCCTCCAGGGGTTAGGAGGTCACCTGACCTCTGCAAGAGGCTGCCTAACATCACTGTCCTCCGGCTCCTGAGTGTGCAGAACTGTGCCAGATAACAGAGCCCCCCAAAGCTGGCCGTACACCTGAGGATATTTCTCGTTCTGGCGAATAAGAAGAATGAGAAATCGGTTCCCCCTAAAGAGCACGGATGGAGGAATCTTCCCTTTTTGGCTCTTGTATTCCAACACCTGGCTTCTGCTACTGCTGTTAAAAAAAAAACAAAAAAAAAAACCCTGGAGCTGATTGGCTGCTGTCAGTGTTTAGGCCACCCAGCTCCATGCACAGATCGAATCTCAGCCGATTACAAAATCCGATTTTGTGTGTGGTCCTGCTGGCACCTGCAAAAGTGAGCTCTTTTTTTTTTTTTCAACCTGGGTGGTGCCAACAGGGCCACCCACAGATCCGAATGAGCTGCAATGTGATCTGTGTGCCCGGCCTAAGAGGAATGTAAACCACTGCAGGCCTTTATTTGAGGTTACGCATGCTCACAAGCTGGGATGCAGTGTGAAGCAGATGCATAAAATAAACAAACCTGTATAATAGGAATCGTACTGTATCCCTAACTCTTCAAGTACACGTCCTTCTTCCCTGGTATTGGTCAGTAGCCGAGCTCTGCGTTCTAGACTCCATTGTCCCTGACGGGGGCGCCATCAAAATGTTCACCCCTCAGATCTTCTTAGCTATGGGTGAGCAGGTTTATTTCCACGATCCGTCATCTTCCTGCTCCGTGTAATCAATGAGGCGACATCTTCTATGACCGAAGTGGCTGACGGATCTCTTTATTTCCATGCAAACATCATTTTGCATTATCTATACCAGGGGTAGTCAACCTCGGCCCTCCAGCTGCACTGACACTACCGATCCCACCATGCCTCTCTTTCTGGGAGTCATGCCTGTGGCTGTCAATCTTGCTTAGCCTCATGGGACTTGTAGTCCTGCAGCAGCGCCGAGGTTACCTGGCCCTGGTATATACACTTAGTGGCCAGATTATTATGACCACCCCATCAGTACTTCGTTGGGCCACGAGATGACTCCATGAGATGACTTCGTTGGGCCGCCTCGTGACTCCACGAGATGTTGAAAGGTGATGCGAGGAATCTGACACGGCACTGTTGCCCTTCTGTTGTCTTGTACCAGTCTTGCCCCTCCCCGTTCTGCCCTAACATTGACTAGTCGCTGACGGCCACAATTCGCACGTTCAGACCCAGATTTTCGGCTGACAGTCCGGTCTTTAAACACTTTAACAACAGCTGCTCTTGAACATTTAAGGAATTCTGCTGTTTTGCTGATACTCGCTCCATGGCTCCGAGCGCCAACAATCATCCCACGTTCAAAGGCTGTTAAATCGCGTTGTTTCCCCGTATCTTCAGAAACAAATCACTTCTACTGTCGTGGTAACCAACCCGCTTCCCTATTTATAATGGTCTGGCCCTCTAGCAACTTCAGCGCCAAATTATAGCTAATTTGCCTACAAACGTCAGGTGGTCATAATAATCTGGCCACTCAGTGTATATATGTAAGATGGCATTTGTATCAGATTATACAAGGACGCATATGTTGTCTTTAGTTGTATGCTCCTGGACATGCAGATTCTGCTCTGAATCTTTCTTGTTGTATCCTTTCAATAAAACTTTATAGAAATGTGTGCCCCTCTTACATACAATGTTGCACCTTTTTCTGACCTTTTTGTGTATCTTTTTTTCTTAACTGCAGCTTTCCCAGGCGGCCCCTACACAAGAAAAGGAGTACAAGTCCACACAAGGTAAGGGTCATGTCTTTTTTCTGTGTTTTTGTCATGCAGTTTTTTTGTTTTTTTTTTGCTGTATTGTGCGTTCTGTTAACTTCATAGAAGCCACTGGCGTTCTATATTATGTCTAAAATCCAGTGAACCCATCGCACTCCTGACCGAAAATTACCCTTGGAGTCAGGTGGGTGTCAAAGTGACTGCAGATGCCTCTGCAATCCAAGATAAGTGTATGTATAAAGTCACTCGCACTCCAATAGAATTTCAAGTCACAAACGGTTTATTGACTCGATTGCTATCACATCATATAGCGACGTTTCGGAACAGCGGTTGCTTCTTCAGGCAAACAGAATGTCTGCCGCGTGCTCTTATGCGGTCCGGGAGCCGAGTACAGAAGTGGCAATTTGTGCTTGGCTAGCAGAGGAGTGCGGTCACGTGTGTCGCTGATCGCTTGCTGATAACGCTGCCTACGTGCGGCACCTGGGTCCTAATATTATACAATGACAAGATTTCCCTCTCCGGTGCGGCGGGCATAGTGGCTGGTGTCGCCTGACTGTACAAAATATGGTTCTATGTCAGTCGGCAAAGGAAGAATTCACTCGCATTGTTATTTCCTATTATTATCCCGCCTGCAGTGGTTTAAGATTAGTCAGCCCGTTTATTTTAAGCTGTTGAAACGTGGGGAGCGTGCAGCAGGAGGGGGGGCGCGGGGAAATGCTCTGTCACTCCGTGGTGGCATTGTTAGCTAGTCACGAATCATCTGACTGCATCACCGAGCGGCTGAGCCAGCGACGTTATTGGTAGGAGCTTCCAATAGTATCATCACGCGCTCCCCGGATCTCGGGTGACCATTCATGGCGATGCTCTGCAGAATATCCGCCATCCCTGTCCCTGGCATACACCTTGCTGGTGTAGGGGATGGTTTTCCATGATGTCATCTCCAACCGCAGGGCAGCTTGTAATGCTTGCAGTCCTACACGCCAGCGGTCCCCACGGACGCTGACCCGAGCTCGCGTCCCATTTACTTTCTGCTGGTTGTTTTGAAAAGTTCTGGAGAAATGTCTGATGGAGATTAGATAGCCGCTCTGCGCTGGTGCCAAAACCCGATGCTGTGTGTACCCAAATGAAAAGTTCTGTTTATATTTGATTTCCTTTTGTGCAAATTCCAAGTGCAGCAGTATAGTAGCAAGTATGGGGCAGCAAGAGAGTGCAGTGACTGCACATGTAATATGCAGGGATATGAATAGGAGAGTGCTGGGACTGCCCATGTAACATGCAGGGATATACATAGAAGAGTGCAGGGACTGCCCATGTAACATGCAGTGACTGCCCATGTAACATGCAGGGATATACATAGAAGAGTGCAGGGACTGCCCATGTAACATGCAGGGATATACATAGGAGAGTGCAGGGACTGCCCATGTAACATGCAGGGATATACATAGGAGAGTGCAGGGACTGCCCATGTAACATGCAGTGATATGAATAGGAGAATGCAGTGACTGCCCATGTAATATGCAGTGATATGAATAGGAGAATGCAGTGACTGCCCATGTAATATGCAGTGATAGTTCAGGATCTGTAAATCTCAATCTTGCGGTCTGTGGGGGAGAGACACAAGCTTGTATGTATCTGAATGCACAAGTAGTTTCCTTTTAGAAGGTCCAGTGGCTCAGCATGGGAGCGCAGCTGCTGCCAGTGCTAAAATACTATAATTGGCAGGAGAATGATTATTACTCTTTCCAGGTTTGGTGAAATGCAGTCTTTTGTAGATTTTGGGAAAGGAAGGGTATGGGGATGTGTTCTGGGTCCATGACTGGCCCCCAGCTGGATGGAAGTTCCTATAACCGCCACTAGGCACTGGCTGGGAACCCAGTAGGATTTTTTAGGGCTTTAGCTCTAATCCCAGCAGCCAATGAAACAATCACACCGGGACGCAGATACTGCGAGGGAATGTGTCCTGCTAATCCAGACACCATGTGGCCGAACACTTCTTGACTAGCTGTCTTTGTCCTCTTGTTGAGAAATGCGGCTCTAATTAGTTCCCGCACATGTAGCTGGAGATATTCCTCCCTTAGAAGGACTCCAGACGCTGAGAATTTCTGAATTTCATTCGGGGGCTCCTCATTCCTACAGCCATGCCATGGCCTGATCTAACGGGCAGACTTTTCAGTAGCACGTTCCGGGGCAATTATTACATGGGTGTGGTGGCGGCATTCCAACCCCCCCCCCCCCCAATGCCACTTGGCCACTACCTATCCTAGGGTGACAACGCTTACCCATGGTATCTTTTGAGGAACACTTCTCTTCTCTTCCCCATAGCATAGGGGTAGGTGTTCTGTAGCCTGCAAAGAGAACTGGGCACTGTTGGCAATACTGATGGGGAAAGTTCAGTGCAGCGAACGCATAGGAAGTTAAGGCGGAAGTAAACCTCTGCTTTTAAAAACGCTAAGAGGCTTATCACAGCTTAAAAGCCTACCTGTTAGGGGGCCTAAAGGGAGTTCATTGTTTAGGTGGCAATCTTGCTCGTGGTTGGGCGGATTTGTGGGATTTCCTGACGGATCTTCCTTTTCATGTATTTTTTTTGTTTTGTTTTTGTACAGTGGTTTCATTCTTGCAAGTATATGAGCGCAGTGTGTGCCAGGTTCGGGAGACCTTGGTGGACGTACTCCAGGAGTACCCAGATGAGGTGGAGTACATCTTCAAGCCAAGCTGCGTGGCACTGATGAGATGTGCAGGCTGCTGCAGCGACGAGACTCTGGAATGTGTGCCGACAGGGACGCACAACATCACAATGCAGGTACCACATAGGAGTCTTCAAGATCTTTATACCCCCCCTCAGGGACTTGTATGCAGGTACCACATAGGAGTCTTCAAGATCTTTATACCCCCCCTCAGGGACTTGTATGCAGGTACCACATAGGAGTCTTCAAGATCTTTATACCCCCCTCAGGGACTTGTATGCAGGTACCACATAGGAGTCTTCAAGATCTTTATACCCCCCTCAGGGACTTGTATGCAGGTACCACATAGGAGTCTTCAAGATCTTTATACCCCCCTCAGGCAGGGACTTGTATGCAGGTACCACATGGGAGTCTTCAAGATCTTTATACCCCCCTCAGGGACTTGTATCACTGGGAGCACCGATTAACTTTCCCGGGGCACCATTTTTTTTCTATATGTTGTGGTTGGCATAACACTTTTCCAATGTAGTGAAGTTTAAGAAATTGCATGTTGAGAAGACTTTGCGTCAGGGCCCGGGACACGGTCCTTTTAGCACCTCAAGGCGATAAAAGACGTTGTGCCCCATTACCCACCATCACGCCCACCACCACGTGAACTACATCAGGAGCATAGGTTGCAAGTCCTGCCCCTTTTTGTGCCCCCATTCTGCTGAAGAACCCATGGTGGCCTCCTCTTCTGCCTACCGCTTTGCCCAGCCCTGCTTCCCGTTTTTTATACAGGTCTCCAGCTAAGGTGATGAGTGAGGAGAATTTACGATTTTTGCTTCTTCTTTTCTTGCAGATCATGATGCTTAGGCCTCATAGCAGTCAGAACTATGTGCAAAAGAGTTTCCAGCAACACAACCAGTGTGTATGCAGGTGAGGAATTGCCGCACGTTATGTGAAACCAGACCCGCCGCCGTGTACCGGCCGTCATCAGCTGGTGGTCCTCTTTCCTCCCATCAAATAATTATCCTTTTCTTCTTTTCCAGACCAAAGAAAGAAGTCCAAGAAGTTAGAGTCCAACAGGAAAAGTAAGTGACCTTTTTGTTTTTCTTTTAGTGACCTGTCACATTGAAATGATTCACCTGTCATTAACCCTTCCTACGCTGGAAGTTCTTGCTACTCCAGGGGGGTTAATGGACCAAGCTGGATAATGTCCATGAATAGACAGACTGCTGTACCCTCTAATGCGTGAGCAAGGCATAGCTCTGCGCTTGTTCGGCCATTGATATGGAAATGAGCTTATCGGAGCATGGACTGTTTTTATAGATGATATGTATGATATGTTTTAGACAATGGAGGAAGGGGAGGTGAGCGTATTGTGACTGATGCTCCTCAGCACATTTTAGCAGTGTGCCTCCATACAGCGTCCACATCCTTCATGTTCTCTGCTTCTCTAATTCTGCTGTATAGTAGGCGAGGGGTCTTTGTGGGATCGGATCATCCCAGATTGCAACCCCCAGCGTCTACTATCTTGATGAGCTCTGGGTAATTCTAACCTTTTTGGTGAATGGAGCATGGGTCTTGATTCTACGCATGTTCTCTAGTCTAGAGGAAAACCAATCGCTGTATAATCTATACACCTCTAATAATCTGCTTTTCCTTCCTGTAATACTCGATTTATTTTTACTGTGACCTTAATGGTGTATTATTATTATTCAGGTTTAATATAGTGACTATAGCAACATAAACCGAATATGTCTCCCAAGGGATTGGTTAGGAGGGCCCTGCTCGTGGGAACTTACAACCCAAAAGGGAAGCGCCAGTGATACAAAAGGTAGTAACTGTGTGGTAATGAGTTGTTTGAGAAAGTCAGATTTCTGTTGTAAGGTAGAATTGGGATAGGCTTCCGTGAAGAGATTTTTTTTTTAGCGACCGAAGGAGAATTATGAGGCGAGTGATTTTCACTCAGCCTCATAATCTGAGCCGACCTGTGACAATGAAACTGTCACAGGTCGGCTCAGTAGATCGGGAAGTGAGCGAACGCATAGCGTCGCTCGCTCACTTCTCGATCTATCCCTGCAGAGAGCCGTGATTGTCACTCACGGCTCCCTGCAGGGATTTCCCCCGCTCCGATCCTCCAGCGCTGACTGGCAAAATGGACGGGTGAGGGAGCAGGTACTGCTGGCTCGCGGTATACTGAGCTTTGGGTTACGGGAGGACGCTAGTTTGTGTTCTCCCGTGACTCTTAGGAGAACTATGGTGGAAAAGCCCTAACCCCATAATTCTCCTTTTAAAGGCAGACTTAGTGGGAGATGGCCATGCTGGTCGATTAGGGAGTTCTAGGGGATGGACGAGCCTCTGGAGAAGTCCTAGAGGCAAGCATGGGAGGAGGTGATGAGGGAACTAGATAGCAGGAGGTCTTGGAAGGAACGAAGTGGACTGTTTGGGTGATATTTTCAGACGAGGTTGTTGACGTAGATCGGGGCAGAGTTGTATTCTCCATCTTATTAGGCAAGGTTCAGGTCCTCTTCTCCAGAACACCCAGCTTTATAGGCCCCAGTGTTAGTCCCCAGCACTTTCGTTTTAGTGGAGAGGTGGGGTGGATAAAAGCCCAGGGGGGATACAGTAAGGGCGGCTTCTTAAACCCTGTTGAAACTTGCCACCTGGCATCAGTGCAGCTGAAGCTTCTTTTCAAACCCTCTTGCAGCATCATGCTTCTATGCTGCTGGTAGCATGAAGCTCTAGGATTTGAGGTGTTAACCTGTTTGTAGCTGGGTTCTGGCAGTTGTGATGTCGTGCAATCGGGAGGTATTTTAGAATGAATCAGTCATCTGAAATTAGGGGACCAGGACATGTGCAAAAAAGATATGCCATGCCGTAAGGCTCAGTTGTGTCTACTATAGTTCTAGTCCAGGTTTTTAAGGAAACTGTGATTTATATCTTAAAAGTTTTTCTGCTTGCTCCCATGGGGTTTGAGGCCTTGGGCTTCTACGGTATTTTAAGCTTAGGCACTCATTGTAAAGTCTTCCTCTTGCCTCAGGTTTATATATACACCAAGATGCAATAATCATTTAGCACAGCTGGGCCTTTCTGCTTTTAAGTTTGCTCCAAACCTCGGAGTCACCTGCTGGAAGGGTCTGAGCAAGGCCATGGAAATACTACTTGAGGGCACGTCCCACAATGCTCTGCTCGAGAGAGAGAGATGTTTTTCCTATTAGGCTTACTATTAATATCCAGCCACGTGTGTGGGAAAGGTCACCTCTGTTCTTCATGCAGCTTCATAATTAGGAAGGGGGAGATAACTGCAGTGACATTGCTTCTGACTTTGCTCCCACCAGCAAACTGATCTTCTCAGCACGCTGATAAACGATGATCTGGACAGGTGCTGGCCGAGTATGATGCCTTTTCACAGTCCGTGACAACATCTGTGCAGAGATGGCAGTAGATAGGGAGCGGTCACGCTGCCGCTATCCTCAGCCTTCCTGTTTGTATATGTGGGCCTAGTCATAGTTTTGCTGCATTCCAGCACATCATGCAGGTATTATCCAGGCAGGTACAAAGACCTGTATGCATCTGCCCCAAGACAACAGCCAGTATCTATCTGATTCTACAGCAGCCATGTAATTAGAAGTTACAGATAAACTGTCCTTGTTCTCAGAGAGGCCTCCTCCTGTAAACCATCTCGGTGCTGGAGTAAGGTTATACTTGTGACTGTCCAAGTATTGTCTAAAGCATTCTTCCATTAATGTAGAAGAATCCTAAGTATCGGATACACATGTTGGCTGTCCTGTATGGGTGGGTATACAGTCTAAGGTTTCAAACACTGGGAAGCAATATGATGTCATCATGTTCGTTACTGGAAATAGATCAGAAGTTCCAGAGGTATTCGTTAACACTGCACAGCATTAACCCCAATCTGCGTTTGCAGTTACCAAAGGCCTCATTGGTGGTTCATTTCTCATTCCTTGACTGCTCCCTAGAAGCGTAGTTTGATGGTTTCCCCACATTGGAGAAGAACTTGGGTAAAAGGCAACCTCATCTGGAATACCTAATCCAACATATTAACTCTGCTACCAGGCACCCTACGTCTCCCATACCCGCCTCCCATGCTGCTCTAGTTTCTCTCGTTTTTTGCCCTTTTCTCTCTGTCTCTCGCTCTCTGTTTTTTATTTTTTTTCTTCCAGAAAAGCAAAACGAGGGAAGGGCCTTAAACGAAAGCGCAAGAAAATCCGGTACAAATCGCACCGCTTGTACGTTTGTATCGCGTGCTCACTAAAAAAAAACACGGAACACCCCAATAAAACACGGCATTGTTTCATATCATTCCACAAATTAATCCCATTAATCTGCTTGTGTCTTGCGGATTGGGGTAAATGGAAATCGGGGATGTGTAATTGAGGGGCTTTGTGGTGATGGGTAAATATGGACCGGGAAAGGGGGGGGGGGATGTATTGCGCTGTCTTAATGTCATCATGAGACTTGGTGTTTTAAGCTTATTAATGCTGAGATATGAAAGACCCCAGCAACTGATTGGATTACCTCTGACCTCGTTCCTGGTTGTGGCCTCTATTAGAAAAGTTCTTGCAGCTCAGGTATGGGAGCAGTGGTGCTCCAACCATTGAGGCTTCCACCCTTCCATTTCCAGATTCTGGGATAGCAGCAATTCTTTCCGTAGAGGTCGCTAGTTCTTCTCTGGGGTTTCTCTCCGCCTCTTTAGATCTCATGATTACATTAGGTCAGCTTATCTTGGTGGGGATGAAGTGGTGGTGGCTTCTGATGACACCGGTGGTGGTATCCATTCACAGTCCATTGCTTGATTGCGGTTCTATTGGCACATTGGTCATTGTGACATGCAAGATTGCTAGGCTTATAAATGGGCTGTCTGTTAGCTGGCTTCTGTATTCTATAGGCTGTGATAAACATTGCAACTGTGACAAAGAACTTTGGACAACTGTTCCACTTTGGTATAGTTTTTTTTTCTTTCCCAATCGGATTCCCAGGCCTGGGCACACAGGCCGCCTTACAATTCAACATGAAGCTTGGATCTATAAGATCATTAATTGCGGTCAATGCAGTCACAGTGGTCTCTCCATTGTTCCCATTCCCACTAGGCTATCACAACGAGCAGTCTCTCTATGAGCCAAAGTGATGCCACCATTCATATCAGCCACTTGTCCTTTACCTTTTATCAGGAGGCAACTCTTCTATATCGACCTAACACCTAGATATCTAGGTTTGCCCAGAAGGCAGCCTCCAAATTCATCTATCAGTTG
Organism: Nanorana parkeri; assembly: GCF_000935625.1. Classification (NCBI taxonomy): domain Eukaryota; kingdom Metazoa; phylum Chordata; class Amphibia; order Anura; family Dicroglossidae; genus Nanorana; species Nanorana parkeri. The sequence goes on along the minus strand of NW_017308225.1, from coordinate 13,155 downwards.
CATACGACTCGTACTAAATTACTTTTCTTTTTAATTTGATTGCAGTTGTCTTTGTAGTTGATCTTTCGTGCTCCTAGTTATGGGGAAACCGCTGAAAAACGGATCTGCTTCACCTTGGGTCCTGCTCTTGTAATGGGGAAACTACTGAAAAACATATCTGCTTCACCTTGGGTCCTAAGTGAGACTGCAGTCACTTAACACACGCATACACCGTGCTTTGGCTGGGGTTTGGAGAGGTAGCAAAATGGCTGATGTTATCCCTTGAAATGTGTACTTCTCCGAGATTTAAACTGCCACTGATCTACAACTAACGTAGACCGCTGGAATAGGGCCATCGTTTTAAAAATGTTGCTGTTTTATACCTTTTTAGAAGCCAATTGAGTAAATTCTAGCATGGTCTAGAGACTGTGGGCATAGTACACAAGTGACGTGGGCGCAGCCATTTTCTACTCTCCTGAGTGTTGCACATAAACGTGGTGATGAAATATTGTTGGTTTTCCTATTAACAAGGACAAAGAGGTAGCGCCTAGCACATTCTCTCAGCTACACTTTGCTCTACTTACGCTCTCCTCTAATCCTAAAATACTGCATTTGGAAGGTTTGCTGAATTTGGGTTCTTAATTTCTGTTCTCTTGCCAGTCTTTGATTAACACTCTCTAATTAAATTAACTCACTCACAGAAATGTGAATTATATGAACTGATCATGCATATCTTGCATAAAAAAAATATATATATATATAATAAGGTGCTCCTCATTTAAAAAATTAATTGCATATCCCCCTTCCAAATGCAGCTTTCTAATGCTACGCAGTGTCTGCTTCCTTCTGCTTCTCTTATTTGTCTTCGAACGAGAACACAGGAAGGTGGCTGAATATTGGTCAAGGAGCACACCGGTAGTTTGGGGGGGGGGGGGGGAGAGAGAGAACAAGCCACCTTGTGCGTTGAAAGGGCTACTCAACATGGAGGCCACTCACTTAAAGGGCTGTTCATAGAGATTGGGTTATGAAGTATTCCAGCAACCCTTTTTGGTGTCCACCTTCCATTCAAGTTGACCTGCTCTGCCTTTATGTCTCCCAATGTGTTAGAATGGGAGGTCTAAAAGCGGGGCAGGCTGGTGGCCACCTCAGGAAGGGGGGGGGTTCTGTGATTTTGGAGGGATTGCTTGTAATATATGTTCAGGAGTAATGCATGTTGACATTTCTCTTGCTGTTGCGCTGTAGCTTAGAACTTCTTTTTTTTTTTTCCTTTTGCTTTTTGCAGTCTTTGTGAGCCTTGCACAGACACAGAGAGGAGAAAACACTTGTTTGTCCAAGACCCCAAGACCTGTAAATGTTCCTGTAAAAACACAGACTCACGTTGCAAAACGAGGCAGCTTGAGTTAAACGAAAGGACTTGCAGGTTGGTTTTACTCACACATGGAAAATCCAAATGCAAATGCAAAGATAGAGCTGCTTGTTACTGCTGATTGCTGCTTGAAACTGTCTTCTCAAAGTTCTAGTGCTCTGTTCCTATCTCTGTCCCTCTCTGATACTCTGTCCTTCATCCTCTCTGTGCTCCGTAGTTGGAGTCTAAACATGCACATTAACAACACTTCAAGTAACAAGTCTTCTACAGATATACTTGTCCTGTCATTTATTAGTGGAGGTCAGAAGGACTCTAGGTCTGGATTCGGACTGATATGTGACGTCAACTCCCCCAGATGTCACGTGACCCGAGTTCGCAGGTCAGAGACTGAGCCAAACATTACAGTATCTGTATATGGGTTTCACATACCCAAATGGTGCATAGCACAGATTGTGCTCTTCAGATCCCTTTAAATACCCATAAATATCTTTTTAATGTGCAGAAATGTAGATCTGTTTGGGTTTATTTAAACGTGTGCAATGGTGGAGAGAATCCTTTAGAGACTTAGTCTGTGCTATACTATATGGAGGAGATTCTACATCCATCCATCCATCACATCTATTATGTGTTGAGGTCCTATACCAGGGGTAGCCAAACTCCGGCCCTCCAGCTGTGGTGAAATCCCATGATGCCTCTCTCCGGGAGTCGTGGCTGTGAGATCTTGCCATGCTTCATGGGGATTTGGAGTTCCACCACAGCTGGAGGGCCGGAGTTTGGCTACCCCTGTCCTACACACACTCTATGTTGACCAGAGTGGAAGGAACCCAACTGCATCACAGCTGGAATGTTATTTTTGATAGAGCTTCCACAGGGAACCCAATTAGAGCAGTATGTTGTCTTCCACTAGGAGAGGCAAGAGTCCTAGAGCAGTCCAGCCATATGGGGCCCCTCTTTCCGCTGACCTCGCTCACTAACATGCGCTGTGCCACCTCTGTGCAGCAAAGTAAGTTACCCCAAATAACACCTGCTTCTTCCTCCATTTTATTTCCATCTCCTAGCAGATGCATTCATGTACAGTTTGGCTTTAGAAGTGATGGGATGGAATGTGCTTCCTAAGAAAATAAAAGCCTTTTGAAATGTGTAAATTTAAGTCTTTTAATGTTTGTCCTGCTGATCACATCCCAACCGTTCAGACTAAATCCAAAATAATTTTTGTACTGCACCCTGGCACCCTAAGATAGGGGTGAAGGTGCACCCTATGCCTTGTTCTCTCCTTGTATTGTCACCCATAAGCCATAGATGAGCAGACTGGATGGGGCATTAGTGATTACATATTGCCACGTCTGTGTAATAATAGGGTGCACAATCTCCTGCCCTGTGTGGGTTTTTTTTATATGTAGATAGTGTGCGAATGATTCATCCACTGACCAGCTTCCAGACTTTTTACCCAAGGTTACTAATAAAGAGCCTATTCCACACATCTCTGGACACTGTAGGATCTAGTTATTGATGATCATCCTTCTTTTTTTTTTTTTTTTATTCTTTTCAGCTTTTTTTTTTTTCTCTCTGCTCAGTTTGTGCCAGAAATGAATTCTTTTTATTCCCGTCTCTGTCCTCACTTTCTTCTAAATGTCACTGGCCCTTCTGTGCAAATAAAAAGAGAGAAGAGCCCAGTTCATTCGTATTATAATGGTCTACACAAACTAAACCTTGGGTGCTTTGGTTAATGTGCTGCTTTAGAAGAACCATGAATAGTTTTATTTGGGATGCATAAAGAAGAAGTATCCACAGAAGTTGAAAATCCTTGTTGAATCCCTCCAGGGCACCAAGTGCATGTGGTCCTGGACTGCTCAGATACGTGCTGTGGTTGGTGAGCTGGTGTAGCCGACAGCATGCCGCTCTTCTCCGAACTGCTGTGTGACCATGCTGCTCACAAGGATTCGAATCTCTAACGAGAGAAGGGGAAATGACCGCTCGTCTCTGTCAGTCGGAACGATGGAGCTGAGCACCGTCATTTTAACAACGCAAGACACCAGCTACTACTCTAGTAGGCTGGTGGGTCTGGGCTTGCTTGTGCACAGGAGGAAAGACAACTAAGATATGCATGGGGTGAGGATATGGTAAAGCTGCAAATGGTGTTGGAGGAGGTGATACTGGCTCTATATCAGTTACCTCACCTTGGTGGCCAACTACTGGGAGAGCAACTACATCCAGGTGACAGCTGGCTAATGACTGGCAAGAGGGAGGAAACACACACACACACACACACACGTGGTGTGTGGGCTCAGAGGATGAGGGGGCGGGGGGTGGCTAGAGTTCTGTGCTGTAGTCACACCATAAGAATCCTGGGGTGAAGCGACAGTCAGCACAAAAAAAGTGCTTATATTTCCCATCCACAACATGGATCAAAACAGGACCAAGTGCTACATGCACTTGGTCCCCTGGAGAATTCCAAACACAGCACAGATCAGAACAGGACCAATCGCTACATGCACTTGGGCCCCTGGAGAATTCACAGATCAGAACAGGACCAAATGCTACATGCACATTGTCCCCTGGAGAATTCCAACCACAGCACAGATCAGAACAGGACCAATCGCTACATGCACTTGGGCCCCTGGAGAATTCACAGATCAGAACAGGACCAAATGCTACATGCACATTGTCCCCTGGAGAATTCCAACCACAGATCAGAACAGGACCAAGCGCTACATGCACTTGGCCCCCTGGAGAATCCCGACCGGAGCACAGATCAGAACAGGACCAAGCGCTGCATGCACGTGGTCCCCTGGGGAATTCTGACCACCGCACAGATCAGATCAGGACAAAGTGCTACCTGCACTTGGTTCCCTCAAGTATTCCGACCATAGGTAAGAACAGGACCAAGCGCCATATGCACATTGTGCCCTGGAGAATTCCAACCATAGCACAGATCAGAACAGGACCAATCGCTACATGCACTTGGTCCCCTGAAGGATTTAACAATGATTTTCAAGTTCTGGTGAAACTTCAACACTGTACATTTTGGTCTAAAAACTGTTGGGATCATTTAGAAAATTTGTGCAAATTTAGAATTTCCCCCCATTGTGTATCGGTTTTCTTGTGCTCTACCTATGTATTTCTAAACTGTCCCTCTGTTCTGTCTTCCTCCCCGTGTTCAGATGTGAAAAGCCGCGGCGGTGAGATCTGTAGAGAGTCTCCAGGAAGAGACGAAATGGAAGAAAAATGAAGGATCGAAATCAGCACAGCACTTTCTCATGCATTCCAAGTCCCACGGAGGGGCAGAATAACTGTATAATTCAGTTTAAAAAAAATCCCATTTCTCCTTAACACATTTGATGCTGCTACACACTGAGAGCCAAAACAGCGGGGGTCATTTTTTTTTTTTCCGGATTCTTATAAATATATTATTATTATAATAAGTAAATATAGATATATAAATATATATATATTTCTG
>NW_017308225.1:6248-7951 GCF_000935625.1 Nanorana parkeri | reverse complement strand
TAACAGAGTAGTAATTTACTGGACTGTGGTGGCCAACTCAAAACTACATATTTTTTTTTGGTTGATGTAGCGAGGTACAGCTGCTCCGCTGACACTAAAACTAATAATATTAATTGTTCCGGACTGTAATCGATTTTTGTTGCTATATCTCTGCTAAACCGTACTTACAAGACAAAACAAAAAAAGACACAAAAACAACAAAAAAAAACAAGTTCAGATCAAAGGTCAAAGAAACCCTGCTGAGACGCGTTCTGGAATCACACAACTGCAAAAGAAACTCGATCCTTCACGAAAAAAAAGAAAAATACATAAAAAACTTGCCGCACGCCCTCTCCGGAGAAAAGAAAGAGAAAAAAGACTATTTCAGAGAGAGCGGAGTCCGGCCTGGGATAGCTTCATTGTGTAGCACCGCCCCTCATGCACAGGATCCGCCCTGGAGGAACTCCTAAATGTCACCTATGTGTGCGTGTGTGTGTGTGTATGGTTTTTTTTTTTTTTTTTCTTTTGGGGTATGTGAACTTCATTCGACGACGGAAAGGCTTTGAGAAAACTCTGTGACTTTTATTTCCGATGGACAATTTGATTTTAATTGTCAGCCAAAAAGAAGATAGACTTTTTTTTTTTTTAAATAAAGAGACCTGTTGGCTCCATTTTGTCAGGCCTATGCTGAGCCAGTACCAGATACAAAAAAAATAATCTCTGTGGTCTTAAAAATAACACTAAAAGTCCAAGAACTCGCAGAAACGAGGACAGAGTCTGGACCAAAAATAAAGAGAAAGGAGGTCATGAGAGAGAGATTGAGAGAGAGAGAAACGGTTCCGGATGGTCGCTAGATAGACTGGTATTCTCCCAGGGAGCAATCGGCATATATAACGTGAACTCTTGTACATTGAGTTATTTTACTCACCCCAGTGAGGAAGACTCACTCATAATGAGTGGAATCGTCTATAATAAGAGTAAGACTCGCTCAATGAGCGCAGCTTGCTGTTGAGACTTGTTTATGTTGAGTGAGGCTTTTTTTTGCAAGCTTCCCCCCCAACCCTTCCACCAACCTTGCCTCCCCCAACCCTTCCACCAACCTTGCCTCCCAACCCTGCCACCACTACCACCAAGTCACAGAACCAGGACTGGCTCAGCATGTCTGAGAATGTGAACCAAAGCTGGTCCAGGCACACATTATGGCAACGTAACCCTGAGTCCTGGAGCTGCATTATCTTGTGGCGTCACTGGAGTCTATACAAATGTATTCACTGTAACCTTGTCTATGTCGCTCATGTATACAGACACACACACACGCATGCCTGCCTACGCCTCCCCGGGTTTTGAAGGTTCCATGTGCCTTGCAGCCACACAACCCAAGTGAGGCTCCTGCACCAAGAGGCCCTGACGTGTATATATGTTCTGCCGAAAGGACTTAAGTGCCAAGGAAAGATTTACGATGACATGAGCAAAGGGTGAACTCCCGCATTTGGGGTGGGACTCTGCTCCTTTTGCTGCTAGACTGTGTTAGAGGGCAAAATTAAAATGCAAAAACCACAAAGCCGTCTTGAAGGGGACGGATTCTTCGCTGAGGTGACAGGTCTGTGTGGTTGGAAGACGTGCGGTGATCAGTGTTAACCCTTCCGAGGCAGGGGAAGCTTCCAGGTGATCATGTTGCAGGCTTGCTGCTTGCAAAGCCATTCATTACATGCGAAAGCCCCCAG
>NW_017308225.1:3893-6147 GCF_000935625.1 Nanorana parkeri | reverse complement strand
AGGGTACAGTATTTTTTTTTGTTATATATTTAAAATAATTTATGAAAAAATACATGAATTGTCCAATGTTTTTACCCGGTTTCTGTAGTGGTCTGTTGATTTCTTTTTGTCACCTGCCCCTTGGCGATCGAAGCGGGCCCAGTGTGCCCATGGTTTTTGTTGTCGGAGGGTGGGCTGGGGAGGAGGGACAGCTTGGTACGTGTTGCTAAAAGACCACTTTCACCCAACATATCCTATAGACCTTTATGGGCTCGCTCTACGCCGTTGTACAACCAACAGGGGCTTTCGCAACCCAAATAATACCAGTGGCATAATTTTGCCTTATTGGCACAGATGCCCCCCACCCCCTGTATTTGGTATGCTTCACCATTTTGACTGCAAACACCCGGAAAAAAACAAACAAAGCCCCCGTGACTGGCAGTATTTATTTATTTATTTAGGATAAATAGCATACTGTTGTGTAAGAAGATAGAAATGGCTTTTAAGAATGCGAAACAGCTTTAGATTTACGTGTGCATGGCGCCCAATTAGCCCCCCCTCCCCCTACGTCCAATACCCCCTTTTTTCACTGTATTACCCAAGCTTTCTGCACACTTGATGGGCAGGATGGTCCAGTTTAAAGATCGGCTATTTAATATTGCGTAGCCGGGAGCAGCGGTGGCCAGGTACCGAGAAGATCTCTTCACGCACATGTGTAAATCCATCCAACCAGTCTTTCTTTTTTTTTTTATTGACTCACCTGTGCAAATGTAAACCTTTTGTTTTTGTGGTCCTGGAGCCGCCTTTTAATGACTCCCAAAAGCGCCGGGAATGCCTGATTTTTGTGCCATTCCGTGCAAGCTCGCCCCGGCCGGCTCATTGACTGGGGGGCGAAGCGCACAATGGCGGCGTGGTGAAACAAATCTTGTGCTCCTGAACAGCCACGCATGAATGCGTTCTCTTCAAAGGTAATCCCGGCCTTTTGTGCGACATCAAAGTTCCCCGTCAATGGAAAAAGGAAGCGCGGCTGATGATTTAAAAAAAATGATAGAAACGCTGCTGCACGGCGGAACAATAAGTCGCCATCCTTTCTGGCAGTGAAAGGTTTAGGCTTTTTAACCAAAAAAAAAAATGTGTGTTTTTTGTTTTTCCCGCCAGATAACGATGACTTCTTAGTCTTTCCACTGGAGTGCGACAGTGAACGGTAGTGCTTAGAGATGGTGCGTTTGGTACGTGGCCCTCTTCTGTGTTCCCCCAGCCCAAACCCAAAGCGGAAGTACAGGACGCTGCACTTTTGGCGAGTCGATTTTAAAAATAAAATGGTCTTGTGCAGCGTTAAAGGAGAACTATGAGGCGAGTTAAAATCACTCACCCTCATAGTTCGAGCCGACATGTGACAATGAAACAGTCACGGGTCGGCTCAATAGATCGGGAAGTGAGCGAACACATACCGTCGCTCGCTCACTTCTCGATCATCTCCCTGCAGAGAGCGGTGACTGTCAGTCTTTGCGGTCGCCAACACACAAACAGGGCCAGAGAGCGCATCGGCTTTATATTGGGGTTTGCATTGCCATTTAATTCTGATTCAAACCAAGCTGCCATGTTATTGGGCTCGTTATAAGTGGCTCCCGGCAGTGTCCCCCCCCTCCTGACCTCCCTTTTTTTTGAACAGCTGTAGCATTTCTATTATTTCTTTTATGCATTTCAATAACGAAAGTCAATAACAAATGATACACCGCGGTCTCCAGTCATTATGCAAGGGAGAAGGGCGCTGTCGTGGAAAAAAAAATTCCTTTTGTTGGAAGTTGCACGGTGTGCTTCCGCTGACGAGATCGGTGCGTTAAAGCTGCATGTCGACCATTTTTAGCACTGCGTCTCTAGCTAACCAATGCCATTATAGACACCATAGTGACCGCAATATCTATACCACAATGCCTCCGGCAGCCAAGTTTTTAGCATATGTATATTTGTGCATTACGCAGAAACAATACAGGTTTTAGCCTCTTCTTTTTTTTTTTTTTGTAAATAAAGACGAGAAAAAAAAAACAAGTCGAAAAGACGTAATTCTGCCTAACATTTTTTTTTTTTAATTGTAATTATGTGTTTATTTTTATTTATTGGTGCTATACTTTGTTATTGTTGTGAAAAGCAGTCATTAACACATCTTTCTTTCCAGATTTAAATATTATGTAGACATATTTATTTTTAAAAAAAAAAGAAAGCATAAACACCATTATTCAAAACGCCTGTTTGTTTTTGTTTTTTTTTTTTTTAA
>NW_017308225.1:2583-3486 GCF_000935625.1 Nanorana parkeri | reverse complement strand
ATCACATTTTATTTTTTATATTTATAATTATATTTTAGATTTTAAAAAAATTTCTATTAAAAATATATTTATTTTTTTACCGGGTTTGTTTTATATTAACTGCCCCTCATCTCCCACATTCCAGGATCCATAAACCCTGTACCATCAAATAAACGCAGGATTACATTGAATGCTATACGTTAAAGGGCCAGTCCACTAAAATGGTATCTTTCAGTTTTTGGTAGGTGTTGGACCACTTGCCAGCTTCTCCTAGCCCTCAGGGCTCTATTCATGAAATCTAAAAATGTACCCTTGAGGTTCTTAAATCAGAGGCTGCAGGGGTAAGAATTACCCCCAGTAGTTGTACTTTCTGCCCCCTCCCACAATGGTGAGCTTTCTCCCAGTAGTTTGTGTCTCTGCCCCTCCCACAATGGTGAGCTTTCTCCCAGTAGTTTGTGTCTCTGCCCCTCCCACAATGGTGAGATTCCCCCAGTAGTTTGTGTCTCTGCCCCTCCCACAATGGTGAGATTCCCCCAGTAGTTTGTGTCTCTGCCCCTCCCACAATGGTGAGATTTCCCCAAGTAGTCTGTGTCTCTGCCCCTCCCACAATGGTGATATTTCCCCCAGTAGTTTGTGTCTCTGCCCCTCCCACAATGGTGAGATTTCCTCCAGTAGTGTGTCTCTGCCCCTCCCACAATGGTGAGATTTCCTCCAGTAGTTTGTGTCTGTGCCCCTCCCACAATGATAATAGGAGGGGCATAATAGGTCTGGCCTTAAAGGATATCTAACCCCTAAAACAAAAATATAACATATTGCAGCTTTCCAGCCCCTAGATGTGGCGGCTGCCTTCGTTTTCTTTTGTTAGACGAAGTACAAATCCTTCATGTACAGGGTTGGGTGTAACGTCAGAATTCTATGTGCGCT
>NW_017308225.1:1994-2497 GCF_000935625.1 Nanorana parkeri | reverse complement strand
CAGGGAGTTGTAGTCCAAATCAGGACTAGGGTACCAAGGCTGCTCCTCCAGAGATACATTACAGGAAGTGAGCGTTGTCACCCTGGGACAGGAAGTTATTGGCAGGATCACCATCGATTTGGACACATTCTGAACTCTAATCACGCAATCGGCTCCAGCGCTGTAATAAGAAATAAAGAGATGGCAATAAAATCCTAACCGCGGGTCCACGCCGGCCGCCCCCATTCTAGCCAAACACAAAAGCCTTGGCGCGACTAGTCTGGTGCAAGCGGCTGTGTGCACCCAGAAGATCAGCTGTGAGAGTCTTTTTATCTCGTCATTTCTTGCTGACAGCAAGTCTGGCAAAGCGGAAGACCTTCGTCTACAGCAAAACCGCGACGATCCGCGTCCCTGGTGCCGCCGGTCGCGGTGATTTGTGTCCTGTTCATGTAAACCATGTAAACTATCCTACTGACCCCACCAAACTACTCACCCCCCCCCCATGTTTACAGATGTACAGGGAG
>NW_017308225.1:0-1198 GCF_000935625.1 Nanorana parkeri | reverse complement strand
CTGCTGCTGTCTCTGCTCACACATGTTTACACCATTTCCGGAACATTCCATATTCAATGGATTGATATATATAATAAACACACATACATTATATTGCCAAAAGTATTCAGACATTGCAGTATAAATATATAGTCTAAATATACCTTACATTGTATAGAGAGAGGGAGGGAGAGAATGTTTCTTTGTAAATGTTTCTTTGTAACAAAGGATACAACTCCACATTGTATACCCAGATATGACCTTGTATAAGTAGCAGTGACATCATCACTCTGCTGTACATAGCCTGGGCACAGAGCAGACCTGTGGGAACCTTTACAGGAGGGGGCGGAGACAAGACCGGTCACCCTGCACAAGGACAGAGAGCAGCAGTGACCGGTCTTTATTACAGTAGGGGCGGAGACAAGACCAGTCACTGCTCCTCTCTCTTCTTGTGCAGGGTGTCCCCTCCTTTATTACAGGTGGTGTCGGAAACACCCTGCACAAGAAAAGAGGAGCAGTGACCAGTCTTTATTACAGGAGGGGGCGGAGACAAGACCAGTCACCCTGCACAAGGAGAGAGAGGAGCAGTGACCGGTCTTTATTACAGGAGGGGGCGGAGACAAGACCAGTCACCCTGCACAAGGAGAGATCAGTCTTTATTACAGGAGGGGGCGGAGACAAGACCAGTCACCCTGCACAAGTAGAGAGAGCAGCAGCAGCGACCGGTCTTTATTACAGGAAGCTCCAAGTTTCACACTGGATGACAGCTCCTCCCGGGATCAAAATGGCAGTCCAGTGCACCATCTGACAGACATGCGTTGTGGCACAGTGCACCACGCGGCAATGCAAAGCCTCTCTCGCTCCGGCCAGTACACTCAATGCGAGTTGCAGAGATCAGTTGTCACCTTTGTATATTGTCCCCGCGGTGTCTTGGGCGGTTGGCATTACATTGGGGGAGAATGAAAGGGAGAATCTGATTGGCTGTTTCGGGGGCAGACAATCGTGGCCTCAGGCGCTTATGTGAGTGCGTCTTATGGGAAGTGTTGCAGTTTGGGGGGGGGAAGGGTTAATAAGACATGCGCGTCTGTTTACCAATACACCAAACAATGCTCCAGAAATGCGAGAGCTCCTCCCCCCTCATCTCACACGCAGCCACTGCCCCCCTACGCCGTCCAATCACATCCCGCGACCCCACAGCTGCCAGCTGAGCCGTCTCCCG
>NW_017308224.1:240053-253022 GCF_000935625.1 Nanorana parkeri | reverse complement strand
CCTTCATCTCCTATACCTTCCATTCCTTCATCTCCGACACCTACCATTCCTTCATTTCCTATAACTTCCTTTCCTTCATCTCCTATATGTCCATCTTCTATACCTTCCATAACTTCATCTCCGAAACGATTCAATCCGTCATCTCCTATACCTTCCATTCCATTATCTCCTATACCTTCCATTCATTTATCTCCTATACCTTCCATTCCTTCATCTCCTATACCTTCCTTTCCTTCATCTCCTATATCTTCATCTCCTATACCTTCCATTCCTTCATTTCATATAAATTCCATTCCTTCATCTCCTATACCTTCCATTCCTTCATTTCCTATACCTTCCATTCCTTCATCTCCTATACCTTCCTTCCCTTCATCTCCTATATCTTCATCTCCTATAACTTCCATTCCTTCATCTCCTATATCTTCATCTACAATACCTTCCATTCCTTCATCTCCTATATCTTCATCTACAATACCTTCCATTCCTTCATCTCTGATATCTTCCATTCCGTCATCTCCTATACCTTCCATTCCTTCATCTCCTATACCTTCCAATCATTCATCTCCTATACCTTCCAATCATTCATCTCCCATATCTTCTTCTCCTATACCGACCATTCCTTCATCTCCTATAACTTCCTTTCCTTCATCTCCTATATGTCCATCTCCTATACCTTTCATTTATTCATCTCCTATACCTTCCATTCCTTCATCTTCTATACTTTCCAGAACTTCATCTCCTATACCTTCCATTCCTTCATCTCCTATACCTTCCAATCATTCATCTCCTATACCTTCCAATCATTCATCTCCCATATCTTCTTCTCCTATACCGACCATTCCTTCATCTCCTATAACTTCCTTTCCTTCATCTCCTATATGTCCATCTCCTATACCTTTCATTTATTCATCTCCTATACCTTCCATTCCTTCATCTTCTATACTTTCCAGAACTTCATCTCCTATACCTTCCATTCCTTCATCTTCTATACTTTCCAGAACTTCATCTCCTATACCTTCCATTCCTTCATCTCCTATATCTCCATCTCCTATATCTTCCATTCCTTAATCTCCTATACCTTCCATTCCATCGTCTCCTATACCGTCCATTCCTTCATCTCCTATATCTTCATCTCCTATATCTTCATCTCCTATACCTTCATCTCCTATACCTTCCATTCCTTCATCTCCGATACCTACCATTCCTTCATCTCCTATACCTTCCATTCCTTCATTTCCTATACCTTCCATTCCTTCATTTTCTATACCTTCCATTCCTTACTCTCCTATATCCTTCATCTCCTATACCTTCCTTCCCTTCATCTCCTATATCTTCATCTCCTATAACTTCCATTCCTTCATCTCCTATATCTTCATCTACAATACCTTCCATTCCTTCATCTCCGATATCTTCCATTCCTTCATCTCCTATTTAATCCATTCCTTCATCTCCTATACCTTCCATTCCTTCATCTCATATACCTTCAATCCCTCATCTCCTATATCTTCATCACATATACCTTCCATTCCTGCATCTGCTATACCATCCATTGCTTCATCACTTATGCATTGCTTCATCTCCTATATCTTCCATTGCTTCATATCCTATATCTTCATCTCCTATAACATCCACTCCTTCATCTCCTATACCTTCCATTCCTTCATCTCCTATATCTTCCATTCATTCATCTTCTATACCTTCCATTCCTTCATCTCCTACACCTTCCATTCCTTCATCTCCTAAATCTTCATCCCCTATGCCTTCCATTCCTTCATCTCCTATATCTTCATCTCCTATACCTTCCATTCCTTCATCTCCTATATCTCCATCTCCTATATCTTCCATTCCTTCATCTCCTATACCTTCCATTCCTTCATCTCCTATATCTTCATCTTATATATCTTCCATTCCTTCATCTCCTATACCTTCCATTCCTTCATCTCCTATATCTTCATCTTATATATCTTCCATTCCTTCATCTCCTATACCTTCCATTCCTTCATCTCCTATACCTTCCATTCCTTCATCTTGTATACCTTCCATTCCTTCATCTCCTATACCTTCCTTTCCTTCATCTCCAATATCTTTATCTCCTATACCTTCCATTCCTTCATTTCATATAACTTCCATTCCTTCTTCTCCTATACCTTCCATTCCTTCATCTCCTATACCTTCCTTTCCTTCATCTCCTATATCTCCATCTCCTATATCTTCCATTCCTTCATCTCCTGTACCTTCCATTCCTTCATCTCCTATATCTTCATCTTATATATCTTCCATTCCTTCATCTCCTATACCTTCCATTCCTTCATCTCCTATATCTTCATCTTATATATCTTCCATTCCTTCATCTCCTATATCTTCCATTCCTTCATCTCCTATACCTTCCATTCCTTCATCTCCTATACCTTCCATTCCTTCATCTCCTATATCTTCAATTCCTTCATCCCCTATACCTTCCATTCCTTCATCTCCTATACCTTCATCTCCTATATCTTTTATTCCTTCATCTCTTATACCTCCCATTCCTTCATCTCCTATATCTTCCATTCCTTCATCTCCTATACCTTCATCTCCTATACCTTCCATTCCTTCATCTCCTATACCTTCCATTCCTTCATCTCCTATACCTTCCATTCCTTCATCTCCTATACCTTCCATTCCTTCATCTCCTATACCTTCCATTCCCTCATCTCTTATATCTATATCTTCTATACCTTCCATTCGTTCGTCTCCTATACCTTTCATTCCTTCATCTCCTATACCTCCTCTTCTATATCTTCCATTCCTTCATCTCCTATACCTTCCATTCCTTCATCTCATATATCTCCATCTCCTATACCTTCCATTCCTTCATCTCCTATATCTTCATCTACTATATCTTTCATTCTTTCATCTCCTATACCTTCCATTCCTTCATCTCCTATATCTTCATCTCCTATATCTTCCATTCCTTAATCTCCTATACCTTCCATTCCTTCATCTCCTATACCTTCCATTCCTTCATCTCCTATATCTTCAATTCCTTCATCCCCTATACCTTCCATTCCTTCATCTCCTATACCTTCATCTCCTATATCTTTTATTCCTTCATCTCTTATACCTCCCATTCCTTCATCTCCTATATCTTCCATTCCTTCATCTCCTATACCTTCATCTCCTATACCTTCCATTCCTTCATCTCCTATACCTTCCATTCCTTCATCTCCTATACCTTCCATTCCTTCATCTCCAATACCTTCCATTCCTTCATCTCCTATACCTTCCATTCCCTCATCTCTTATATCTATATCTTCTATACCTTCCATTCGTTCGTCTCCTATACCTTTCATTCCTTCATCTCCTATACCTCCTCTTCTATATCTTCCATTCCTTCATCTCCTATACCTTCCATTCCTTCATCTCATATATCTCCATCTCCTATACCTTCCATTCCTTCATCTCCTATATCTTCATCTACAATACCTTTAATTCCCTCATCTCCTATATCTCCATCTCCTATATCTTCCATTCCTTCATCTCCTATAACTTCCATTCCTTCATCTCCTATATGTTCATCTCCTATACCTTCCATTCCTTCATCTCCTATACCTTCCATTCCTTCATCTCCTATATCTTCATCTCCTATACCTTCCATTCCTTCATCTCCTATATCTTCCATTCCTTCATCTCCTATATCTTCATCTCCTATAACTTCCATTCCTTTATCTCCTATTGTCAGAATGTTTATACTGCTCTGATATACAGTTTTAGTTTATGGAAACAAATAAGGATCTATAATTAAGTAGATTCCAACTTATTTCCATGAATCAAAATTCACACGAGTTCTTTCATTTGCGCTGACTTGAAGACAAGAGGAATACAAAAGTATACAAAATATAAATATTTATTAAGTGCAGAATAATTATTAAATATAAATGGTGACAAACAAAGAATATGGATCAGATAATATCAATTTGATAACCCAGGTAATGCAAAAAAAATTTAACCACAGGATATTATTCACAGGATATTATTCAAAAGATAAATGTAACCAAAGGAAAATGACTTTTTTAAATGCAATGGGTTTCTTATCAGTAGCTTACAGAATAAGAAAACAAAAGGTTCAGAATTGACATGTGACTTCTCCCAGCAACAGATGTTCACAAACTCAAACGTTTAACAGCGCATGGGCAAGATTTGTCCCATCATGCACATGGTTGGCTATACGCCAAGACTATATTCTAAAGTAAAGAAAAATTTCCACCAATTTAATTCAATATATATCAAACTAGACCATTGTCTAGAAACTGAAATCAGTTTCCTGGAGATTATACAAATGTATGTAACAAATGTATATATTTATCTCCCAAGATTGAAAGACATAATTTGTACTGCAGTTAAAAATTATCTCAAATCAATCTAGATCCTTCAAGAACTCAATGGTTTACCCGAATATATATATGTGGCTAATGAATTGCCTAATATGAAGATAGAAATGTATACTTTACCAGCAATTTAAAATTAGTTGTCTGAAAGAAGTCAGCGGTCACAGTTCAGAAACAAGGGATGGTCAGCTTCTCTTTAGTTCAGTTACCCTTGGACAGCCGTCCTCAGCTTCCGACCTATACCCTTAGAATGTAATTTCTTACTGCATTTGTCTTTGTTGGAATTTGGCTTCTGGTTCCCCTCTTGGCTTCACCTACTTTATCTCCCCCTGGAATGTGGGCTTGGTTTGGTCTTTCACGTGATTATTGACGTGAACCATGACGTCAGATATATCATTTTACCCTATACCTTTCCCTCACAATCACCACCAGGGGGCACTATTGTTCTATATAAAAGTTGGGAGCATTTCATTTAACTTTACTATTTTCTAAAGATCGAGTAGAAAGATAACCTCTGACCTAAGCTTTTGGAGAAAGCCATGAATATTTAAAAAAAATTACAATAACTGATGATAACCCGTCAGACTTATTGTCTACTTAAAGATATACAACTTTAAGTAAATCTACCAAGACACTTAACAATCCTTCTCCAAATACTTTGAAAGTGAGGTAATTAGTTTCAAGACCCAGTGGTTTTTAACACTTTAAAAGAAAAGAAAATATACACTGGCATGTACCACCTAATTCTTTGCACTTAAAATATAAAAACCCCATATTAATAATACACACTAATATATTTCAATGGGTACACTCAAACAATATATAATTAATATAGGTTTGGAGATTATAAAAGTACATGTATAAAATGTTACTTGAAATCAGTCAATAACATAAGCATACATATAGATGCTGCATATAATATAATAATATAATAACATTATTGCTAATTATTATCACTGCGATGAATAGTAATGTTTCATAAGCAACTTTTAAATAAAGCCCCTTTCTTCTATTCTTTGAGAGAAAAACAATCTTTAAAACTTTCTGGTCTCTGTTCATTGTGCTCAATGAAAGTCTTCAATCTTGACCTACATAGGCTGGCACCATCCTTAACTGATGCGCGTCTTGAGACCCCCCACAATTTACGATCTGAGAATGTTTATGCTAAAATTCCTAACTTCTCTGTGAAAGTCTCTGTCCAAGAAGAATGAACTCGCATTGACCTCCTATGTAATCAAACAAAATGGCTACCAGTATGCCCATATACAAATCTGTAAAATAATATGTATAGGCCTTTGAAATTGATTCCTTTCTGCCCAATAGTTCTGACACTATATCTTCATCTCCTATACTTTCCATTCCTTCATCTCCTTTACCTTCCATTCCATCATCCCCTATACATTCCATTCCTTCATCTCCTATACCTTCCATTCCTTCATTTCCTATATCTCCAATTTCTTCATATCCTCTGTCTTCCATGTGTTCATCTTATATTATGTCAAAATTATCAATGCAGATGGAATTGCACAACTGACATTTTCTCAGCACTATGCAGTATATTCTTCATCAAAATATTGTTTAGTGATCCAGTGTAAGTGATACTCAAATAAGTGTTGACGTTTTCAGTCTACGTGTCTAGAGTTAGTTCCATCATGTAAATGTTCGTATAACTGTATTCCATAAAGGTATAGCTAAATGGCATAAAGAAAAGCTGTGACATTTGTGCAATATTGCATATTATAAGCCACAAAATGGATCCAGTAGCCTAATGCTTATGAATACAAACAATAAGCAATGATAATATATCAGTATCTTTAACACCCGGCAGACATCCAAATCAAAGGATGGAAGCAAAGGGTTTGTATAGGTTACTTAATTGGGGACATGTCAAAACCAGCCAGTGCTCATGCTTTAGTGTGGAAGAGGAACATGTATAAGCAAAACATATTGCAGACATCCTACATCCATTGTGGTAGCCTTGGAGAGAATTGTTACCACATTACTGATCACTGGCTCACCTCATTGTGAATCGTAAAGACTGTAGTGTGATGGATGCATGTGGACTGCAGTTATCCTTTCCTGGATACCGTTATTGTAGTTCTGACATCACTACAAGAGCCCTCCTCTGTTATCAAGACCATGTTTCCATTCGGTTTACAAATACAAACTCCTTAGTCACTATATGCATGCACAGTGTCCCTGAGTCATGGGTTTGTGGATGATTTATAGCACAGATAGAGCCTAATGTATTTACGACACTTATTCCAAACTGTATACAGCTTGTTAGCCATCATCCGTGTAGTGTATAGAACAGGGGTAGCAAACCTCCGGTCCTCCAGCTGTGGTGTAACTACAAATCCCATGAGGCATTGCAAGATTCTCACAGCCACGACTCCCGAAGAGAGATGCATCATCGGATTTGTAGTTTCACCACAGCTGGAGGGCCGGAGGTTTGCTACCCCTCGTATAGAAGCAATGGCTTATATAGTTTAGTCCCTCTTCACCATAATCTTCTTCTAAAGTACAACTGCATCTGCAATATACAGCAGTGGCTCTGAAATCCAGATAGCCGATGGGTGAAAAGGAATTATTTTCATGGCTCCACCCACTGTCCTGAAATGATAAATAATTCTCTCATTCATGTGATATGTGAAGGAATGAGATGCGAATACCTTCTCTTCTTATAAGTCTCCATTGTGCTAGTAAAAAAAACGAGAAGCTTTGTCAATTGACAGTTTTACACTAATCCAGGAGTCCAGGGAGTGAGGCTGACTAACTAAAGCAGTTACATCTCCTGTAAAGTTCTGAATCTTTGCAAATATTCACTATAATTATCCAAACATTTTTGAGTAATCATGTGAAAATCATCTGCGCATTTGGTTGGGTATTCAAAGTGAACAGGAATTTGCTTTTCAAATAATTGAAGTAAAAAATTAAAACAATTTTTTGAGTAAAGATTCCTAACTCTTGCAGTAAATCAGCCTCAGTTATCTTCTGCCTGAGCTCAGGGTTGATAAGTCAGTGTCCATTCGGGAAAAGATTAACAGCCCACTCAAGGAGTGATTAACTACTTGTTATATCTTTAAATTGTAAAGAGGAATTGTGTGCAAATGTGCGAAAATGTGCATGTGTTCTTGAGAGGTAACATTGTACTATATATTTAATATAAAACATATCTTTAAAGACCTCCAGAATATGTTGCCATTATACAGTGTAATTATCTTAATGCACACGGGCTTTCTTGTTTTTCCTCCTTTATCAGGGATAAACCAGTAGCATTCTACTTTAACCACCTGCTGCCCAGCCGTTGTAATTAAACGGCCGGGCAGCGGCTTCTTGAATTCTTGAAACTGATGAGCGGTAAAAGCTTTTAAAGCGTCGTCTATGGTCAATTTTGGGTATGGTAGTTTTTTGCGATTTAGCGGGTGCGCACAATTTTAAAGCTTGACATGTTTGGTGTCTATTTACCCGACGTGACTCTGTCTTATATTTTACTAAAAAATTGGGTAATAATAAATGTTTTATAACATAACGTAGGGAGAACAGGTTTTTTTGAAAATTTTCTGTACTTTTTTTATTATCTAGTATATATAGTGGTGATTGCATACCACCAAAAGAAAGCTCTATCTGCCCCCCAAAAAAATGAAATAAAATTAATTTCAGTAAAGCGTTGCATGACGGAATAAATGTCAGTCAAAGTACCGCAGCGCTGAATACTGAAAAATGGCCTGGACAGGAAGGGGGTATAAACACCCCGGTCAGCAAGTGGTTAAAGTGTCAGACCACTTAAATTTGATGTTATGGGTGGTGGCAGGTAGGCTGTGTCACCCAGTGGTTTCTTTGAATTCTTGGAGACTCCATTGGCAAAATCAAAATGCATACTTACCACAATGGCAGCAGCGAGGAGTTTACATCCTTGATACAGATATCTTCAGTGCCAGCTGCACAATAACCCCCTATAGATGTGAATGGAACTGTACACCTACAGCAGGTTTTAAGTTTATGGGGAGTTACTGTACAGGCACAGCCAGAAAGAGATGCAGGGGATCTAGCCAAGATTAAAGAATTCACAAAAACAAATCTCCAACTCCCGTCCCCCCATTTAAAGAGACAAAAGTTGCATTACAAAAAACAATGAAAAAGTGCCGTGTTCAAACAGATCAATATGCAAGAAAGATCGCTAGGATAGGTCATATACAAGCTAAACATCAGCAATAACATAGCCTGTAGAATCAAATATTATTCTGGTCTTGACACCCGGATTTCATCAACTTAGAAAGAAACGGTAGACATTTACAACCTTATCAAAAGTTTTAATATGCAATAAGCAACAGAAAAGAAAAACAGTATTTGTACTTTAAATTTTGCTTCCCACTTTTCCCCATAAAATCGGAAATAATTTAAAAAGCTAAGAGAGTCAAACCCCTAATATTTGCCCTGGCAGACCTGAGAAGTCAAGTGCAGAGATCTCACTGTGGAGTCTACAAGAACACTAGGAAACCCTTAGGTGGGTACATTTTCAGCTTTAGGTGGGTAAAGATGGCAAAAGCAAAACACATGGGCATAGTGCACGAAAGCAGCAAACCTTAATATGGTAAGATACAAATGCTGCACTCAAACAGGAATAGCAGAAGACACATCTGTGGCCTGCGGTTGGTGGTCCAGCGCTGTCCGCATCCACTGAACATGTATCCTGTTGCGTCAACTGTTTGGCACCATATCTGGCAGCGGGGCTTGACTCCTTTACTCGCTCCAACAGTGTATGGCCCATTAACACCCAATTTGGTGCTCTTCCAAAACAAATTAGCATGTTGCCATGCCATTTGTTAAGTCTACTCTCTAACAGAATTCAGACCGCAACATGAAAATTTAGGAAAGTGGCAGAGTGAGAGGCTGTAGCACAAAGGGTCAGACATTTGTGAAGACAACCAAGAACTGCACAAGCACCAGGCTTTACATGACTGTTTTATCTGAGCTACCATCTCTGTCCATGAAGTAGATGGTTAACCGTGATGATGCCCAAAGATAGTAGTCCTTCTGGAGAGAAAAGCAGATGAAGGCATTATTAGTACTGTGATCTCCATAAGAGGTAATAAATACCTGGAAATGTAACACTTATATATTACTTAGCTGCATGGATTTAACATTGATCTTTTTCCTTTTACTGTCTTACCATACCTTGTTCTACAGTGTCTCTGTGTGAGGGGAGCCATCTTGGTAGAGGCAAGGCTTAGCTTTCTTACATCAGAGCTTCCAGCATTCGAACAGTCAGCAGCATTGTGTTGACAACACTAAATTTTGCAACAAATTTCCTGGAGACTAGCAGAGGCAGCAGAGCCTTTAGATCTCACACTGCAGATACACAGCTATGTAGCTGAAGACACAGGAGTGCATAGGCACCCTCACATATCAGAAGTCCACACCTATTTTTCATGTGCAACTCTAAAGGGCAAATATTGCAGTGTACTCCTTTGGCACAATTCCGATTTCTAGGGTGTTCGCTATAACATAGCAAATCCTCACTTTGAGCTCAGGTCCACTTTAAAGAGAACCTGTATACAGCTATCCAACACATTCTGATTTTCTCTATTTCTTGCTGTGCTGAGGTAACATCTCAGAAATGTACAGCTATAAAGTGCTATGGTTTCTTCCTAAAGAGGTCAGATTTTCAAAAGTCTTTACATGTTTTAATTATATTCAGTGTCACTCTCCAGCTAGAGAAGCTGATGATGCCGATCTCTCCTTCATCAGCTTCTCCCGGGTTCCCTAGGTGACATTAGGGGTCTTCAAGACCCCTGATGTCTCCATAAAGAAGACCTGTCATGTAAATTGGCTATCCCATAGGGGGCTTCTTAGCCCCCCATGTAATAGCAATAAAGTTGATTAAAAAAATAAAGCATTAAAAAAATTCAAAAAGAAAAATTTTCTTAAGTCCCCGCCCCCCACATACACATGCAGATATGCGTCGGGTGCGCCTACGTGAGAAAACGACTTTAGATGCAATTTACTATCCATCTATAAAAGCCATTCAAATAACAAATAAAATGATCCAGATAAATAAAAGTCCATGCAAAAGAATATAATTTCTTCATTTTTATTTTTTGTTCCTATAAAAACTCTTGCAAGAATTCCAATAGTAAAAATAATACAAGACCAAATACCTATGCATCTTCAGCAATACATTTTCCAACCATCAAGTTTGGTTCAAAACCAATTTACTTTGATCGATACGTTAATAAATACGTCTTAGACAATACAACCCTTGAATTGCAGATTTGATGTGAAAGTTGTTTTGTTTAGTTGGCAGCTATGAAAATCCCCATTTAAAACAACTTAATTTTGGTAAAAGCAGCGGGCTGTGGTTAAAATATACTTCCAGCTCTCTGTATACAGTGAGGTTCATCTGGTGATTTGCTCCCCTCACCGCTTCTGTTCTCACCTCTCTGCTACACAAAAAGGGACCCTTTGGGTGCCAAGACAAGTGGAAGCAGTGTGGGGAGGAAAGAGCAAAAGGAACATCACTGAACCAGATCAAGCATAGGTGCTACAAATGTATAACTTAAGCCTCCAACCCAAAAGAAGTCACATAAACCCAGCACCTTTTAACCATGCAGCTGGGAACTGAAGATGTTACCTTCCAGTCTATTAAGTCATCTTTCAAGCAATCATATTTTCTCCCAATCTCTTGATGATTTAACAGTGTTTAACGAATACCTTTAAGGTCATTCTATTTCCCAGTAAGGAGACACATTATTAATCCATGCCCAACATCGTTTAGGGAAATGCAGTTGACAAGAAATACTGACATAAAATGGAGGGAATCAAATACTGTGTGGAAGACCCAAACTCTAAATGTCCGTCCTTACAAACACAACATACAATTACAGTATATGTGTACAATAACTATTCTCCCAGTGCAGAGAACACTTCAGAAAAGACAAGACTAAAATAGCTGTAGTGTTGCTTCCGTACACAAAGTCCTTTTTGCACAAAGACCTAGGAAGGGAAAAGCTACACATGCCCATCAGTTATTTTTTTAAATGACCTAAAAAAGGATTTGTAGACATGTAGATGTGTCACTCTCATTTTGGTCCTAAGAGGAACTGAAGCTGGTTCAAAAAGGGTAGTGTTTGGAAAGGAGTGCAACAATGAACATATATATTATAAAAAAACAAAAAACACTAGTGTTTCACCGGTGGCAGTGTAAGTAAGCTTATGATTTCATCTCGGGGCACAAAACAAAAAAAGACTTCCTCTGCTAATTTCGGAATGGGTCAGTGCAGCAAGCAGCAGGGTGCCTAACCTTAGTCAACATAATATTGTACTAGTTCAATTTCAAAGTAGGCTTTATTGGTGACAAGTGTCTGTGCAATTTCAAAAAGGCAGCCAAACCAGCCACTTCATCTGACCCTTTAAAGGGAAACTATATATAGTTTTTGTGTGAAAGTTAACAGCATAACGTAAATATTCTGATCAATGAGTAAATTATATTTTGAAAGGTCTTGTTTCTGGGTTAAGCTTGTAAGTCTAGGTGTAGATCTTACCTGTGTTGGCTTTACTATACTACCTGCTTGGTAGTACTGCACAATCACTGTGCTTTATTGTTCTTTCTGTGTGCACATCCACTAATCAGATCTCCAAAACTGAAAACAACACTGCTAAGGGTAACAGAGTTTATCCCAGCAGTGTTAAAAGAGAGCTAGCCACAGCTGGGCTTATGCAAAACATAGAAAGATTCAGACCTAGTTGTTATTAGAACGGTGAAAATATTGCTTGTGATTTAGATGAAATTACTTTGAGTCTGATATGGCTTTAAATGTAGGCATCCACTGCCTGCTGAGAAGAAAACAATGCCCTGTTTACATTGCTTCCAGCATAATTTCTTTCAGTCCCATCTGCTTCCATCCCTGGCGCTTGGTGAAAAACTTTCCTGCTCTTTATTTTTGTCCCCATTCTCTCCCTACTGTGTGCCTCTGATTTTTCATTGAAGGGCACTGCAGCAGGCACTTTTCCTGTCTGCAAACACCCACAAACTGTCTTAAAAATGCCCCCTGGGTTTTGGAGGAGTAGGGGTATCAACCACTGGTGCTGTGTCCTATGTGGTGCACACAACTTCCATAGAGCCAATGTTATCTGGATGAGAAAGTTACTGCAGAGGCTGCCTACTAGGCACACTGAATCTAGGATTTACAGCTAACAGAGTACTAGAAGATGCTGTGTTGCTCTTTATGTGTGAATGCAGTATTGTTCCACATGGAGTAGGACAGACTTGCAAGTGATAGTGTGTGCTGTATTGAGCAGTAAGGTGTACGTGAGGGTAGCATAGACACGTCTTATGCCATGCATTGTAATTTGGACTGCAAATATAAAATATCACAGCATCTGGTCTACTGGCTTCTACTGTTCATTCTTCATGAAAGCCGTGTTTAATGGTTTAGGCTGGCATGTCTACTAAATGTCAATCACTGTTGAGTGGGTGTTACTACAATGATGTGCTGGTTCCATCTGATTCCTCTGACAGGCTAATGCAGAGCTAGATAAAAAGGCCATGGATAGTCAAGGGACCCCTTTTAGTGTTCTTTTTAAAAGGTAGAAACCCTGG
>NW_017308224.1:209129-240040 GCF_000935625.1 Nanorana parkeri | reverse complement strand
CTGCAGGCTGGAGGTCTGCTTTAAACTGCAAGGCAAGTAGAGCTGGATAAGAGTATGACTACAAATCTTGGATAAGAAGGTCTGCACTTTTAGAATATGCAGTCTTAAATTACTATGATTCTTGCATAAGCCCAGTTATGACTCTCTAAACAGGGATGCCAATGATATTCCCTGCTGAAATACATTTACAAATCTGTTGAATACAATAATTAAAACAGAATAAGGCAAGTAAAACTGCGAAAGTCAGGTCAAATATTTCTTTCACCTAAACATTACAAATTCAAACATGTACTTGCTAAAATATACAGTATAGTTTCCCTTTATTAAGCTGGGAATTCTGGGGGTACCTGCTAGAACAAAGAAAGCCAGAAGTGTCCTATGTAAATACTCTGGATCCCACATAAAACATTGTTTTGCCTGTACTTACTTCTGCTGTTCAGAAAGTAAATAGTGTTCAAACACTTAACAAGCCCTTCCAATAACAGAATGTAATGTTCATAAATTACATTTTAAAAGGCATAAAATCACTTCCAACTTGTAAATTTTGAATCACTTGCTAAAATAAAAAATAGTATGGTAAAGACATACGATGATTTAAAAAGGAAAAAAAATCCTTGTTCCACCCTTAACCATCAAATTTTTTTTTTAAAAAAGGGTAACTGCTTCTTCAGGCCCTCTTATACATAAAATACATACATACATATATATAATATATATAATATACAGTTTACAGATTCAAAGTTCCGTAATGCTTCCAAAGCTGAGTGTAGCCAGTGCTCTATCGCTCCTTGCTCACCATAAATAGTATAATCTCCACCTAACTTGAATTGCGAATAGTATACAAAACACTTAACTTGGACAAGAGAGGAAGGAAGAGGATTTACCAGAGATTATTCACAGTGAAGAATACGGATTACTCCTGTGTTAAACTGCTTGTGTATGGGTCTCATGCTTTTTGCAGAAAATTTGGAGGTTAAATACTGAGTAGTAGCCTCATAATACAGAGATACAATCTTACTGTACCTTTAAATTACACAGATGGCTTCACTTCTCAATATGTGCTAAAATAAGAACAGTCTGTGCTGCCCACAGCTGCCAATCAGATGTTAACTTTGACATTCCAGCAGTTCTTAGCATGTTGGTAAAACATGGTACCTAGTCAGATTTTAGCTTATAGTATTCTTTCCTTTCTAAGCTTTCAGAAGCTAATTTCTGATTGGCTGCCATGGATTATTGCCTATACTGATCTTTGGAGCTAATTAAACAAACCCATGTGTATATTACTGTCGATACAAACACCTATGTTGCACATATGTTTTTCATATTCATACAAATCTTGTAGATATGCTCTGGGACACTGTTTTTCAACTATGGTCTTCAGAGATTACTAATGCTGGCCCCACACTTTTAGAGCTTTCCTTCAGCTTTCAACTACACCAAATCAATCTTCCACCATTTTGTTTCCCATTTTCCAATGACCAAATTATTGAAAATGGCATTGATAATTAAATGCTAAAATGCTTTTCATCTGGCACGGAAATGGTTTTGATCACTCTTCTTTACAATTGTTATCATTTGGTTGCCAAGAACTGAAAAATATATTTTAAAAAATGGTGGTTGGCAGACCTGTGCTTTGGATGAAAGCGGATGGAAAGCTTTACAAGTGCAGAGATTTACAGACCATGCCTTCTAAACTTTTAGAGCAAAGCTGCATTAATCCTGTAAATGAAGCACTCCAATTATTTCACCTGCGATTTTTCTGAAGACATCTAAAAAACATGCACTGCCAGAGGTCCGGGAGCACTGGAGTTTAAAACATTTCTACACCACACTCTTACATAACTTGTAGAAGCTGTAGTGTTTTCAGTGCAGATTTATAGATGTAGTGTGAATGTGAAAAAAAATATGGTTTCAAATTTCTGGTAAAACATGTCACATAGTAAAATGCAGCACACTGCACTGCAGGAAAGTCTAGATGATCCTATTTGCTGGGTTCAGCCCGATCAACTCCAAATGTGCACTGACCATGGTAACTTCAAGAAATAAGGTTTTTTTGTTTGTCAAGAATACACAGCCAACAGCATGTTCTTCTCTCTCATACTTTCCCTTCCACTGAGGGGTCATGTGGCACCAGCTTCAAGGTAACTCTGTAGCTTGCGAACAGTTGTTTCATCCAATGAAAAAAGGTCAAAGTCAAAAGTTGTGTTTGTGACATTGAAGTGGCCTGTTTCTTCTATGAGATTAACGATCTGGGGAGGAAGACCACATAATATGAGAGGAACATTGGATTTTAATTTGTACATTGAATTGGTTTCATGCAATGCATCTCTATTGCAATCTGTCTCTTGAAGAAAAAAAACTACACAATATCATTGTGTGGTGGATTCAAGACTCTTCACACGGGTATTTTAGTTTGTAACACATTCTTTTAGGGTTAAGAAAACTCAAAACAGTAAGTTTTGAAGGGAAATTACATGTGTGTACCTGCCAAATGAGTAAAATATTTCCCCTGAAAATTCTGGCTCTGCCTCTCTGGTTACCACTTTTTTTTTTTTTTTTTTTTAAAATAATGGAGAATGCAGAGCTCCACTGCTAACTCTGGCCTTAACCCGTTATCCACTGCCACTGCCCAGCTCACAATCCGAAAGAAGTGGGATGAAAGGGCTTAGAGTGTGTTAAGTTAAAAATTACTGGAATGGGTGTGATGGAGGTAAGGTGCCTGATGCAAAGAACAGTGTTCACATTGTGAATGTTGGAGTGAATGATATATGGAACGATTGGCATGTTCCTAATCAAAACGATATGGTCTTTGTAACATTATTCTGCCCTTGCTATCATGAGGGGAAACTCTTTTTTAGCATCTTACAATTAATTATTACAATTATTAAATACAGATATACACAACACAAAATCACCAAAGAGACAGGATAGATTAACCCAGTCCAACATGAACACAGATTTTCACACAAATTTCTCCTTAATTTCATACTGTGCAGATAAGAGGAGGATCCCACCTGCTGCAGGATGTTCCTCTCACGGAGAGCCATCAGTCTTCTGTGCAAATCAACCAGCTCATCTGTGTATGCCTAAAGAAGTAGGAATTGAGGGGAACAGAGACATTTAAACAATACTGCCAACTATACTAAATTAAATACTTGCTGGAGAAGAAGAAGAGGTGGCCCAAATTTACCTTGTCATACACTCCTTTCTTCAACATTTTTTCTGACTTGCTGCAAGTTTCCGGACTTCTATGGCCAGAGCTCTATATGAAAGGAATAATATGGAAAGAATTAATAAATATGCATATTTATAGCATGGAAAAACAGAACATTTTTATTACAAAGAACACACACGATACACCTCTGACACACCAAAGCATTTAAAAAACAGGTCAGCCATTTAACATATGTACTAAGAAAGATATAGAAGTACATGCAAGCATAAATGTCTGATTTGAGAAAATATTTTGCAATGTTACAATAAAATCAGATGTGTTTCACTGAAACATACAGCACTTTAGATATCTACAACACTTATGTCAGAAATCATAAAAAAAAAAAAAAAATAGGACTTTTGTACTTACCGTAAAATCCTTTTATTTGGAGTCCATTGAAGGACACAGGAATTCAGATACAGTCAGGTTATACTGCCGCCTACAGGAGGATTGGACAATGGCAAACAGAAAAATTGTAAGGCAGCCCCAGGATAATCCCTCCTCTACTCAACGTGCCTTATTTTGTAGGAAGCAGTACCAAGAGCATGAACAGACAAATACAGGAGGAACCAGTATCCCTCAACAGACTTCAAGAAAAGGATTTTATGGTACAAAATCATCATTCATTCTCGTCTATTAAGGGACACAGGAATTCAAATACAGTTGGGATGTCCAAAAGCAGTTCAACTGAAGGCTGGGCAACAAATCGCCAACACACCCAAAAGAACTAAGTATTGTCTGCAGCTCATAGGCCACCCAAAAGGACCAATGCCCAAATCTGAACTGGATAGGGCTGAGCCCCATACCAGACAAGGTGGCTGCCAACACAACCAAGGAAGGGCACAGGAAATCAACTTAAAGCTCAGAACAGGAAGAAAATGATTTGATGACTCTGCAACAGCAGAGAAGGGCGCTGAAGTGGACCGGGAAGAGATCGGAAAAGGGAAGATGGCTCTGAGGGAGGAGCTCCTCCAACACCTATTGTGAAAAAAAAGATATACAAAAGTGCCACAGCCTAATACAATAGGAGAGGATGTTACGGAGAAATAAAAATTACAATGTTGCACTCACTGAGGTGTTGGGAAAAACAGTAAAATGTAACTGCAGTTTAATAATTGTGAAGTAAAGCTCAGTACTGTTAAACAACCACTACTGCTACTGATGGTAGCAATGTGTGCATCTCTTATCAGGGCATTAAAAAACTGGCTGGCACACTGATCATGTGCAACACAGTTACCTTGATGACCAAGCGAGTCAGAGTCTCAGCTGTGCTCTTCAAAGCATGAACAGCCAGATTATGAAGAGTGTGGAGCATGCATGACACTCCATCCAGTCCCTCAGTAGTTAAGCCGGTGGTAATGGGAAATTTTAAAAGGCGTTGAGCAGTGCAAATTACATGGATACTCCCGGTGTTTCAGCCAGAGTGGCCTTCCTCATGAAGTCAGTCTTTAGGTACAGGGCCACACTTAGGCTGCACCACAGCTCTGACTTAGAAAGCGCTCCTCGGCTCACTTTTACTAGTACATACAATTATGGAAAGCACCACAATGCAGAGCCCAGTGCCTGAACGTCACATTCCAGGCTCCAAGTATGACCTTCAAAGATAACTTGAGGAAACATGATCTGGACAGCTGCTTTGTATGACCAGCTCAAGCAGCGATAGAATGAGGAATCTTGACTGAAATCAATGAATGGAGAATTGAAGGGGGGGATAAAAAATGAGTGAGAAATTAAGGGGGGGAAAAAAAAAAAAAAAAAGGCTAGCGAAATTTAGTCAGATTTTTTTTTTGGGCAGAGCTAAAGCAAAGATGTCCATCCTCCTAGGACACGAGCAAAAAAAAAAAAGAAATGCTGGGAAAAGGAGAGGTTATCCTGGTCTGGCTTACAATTTTTCGGTTTGCCAGTGTCCAATCCTTCTGTAGGCGGCAGTATAACCCAACTTTATCTGAATTCCTGTGTCCCTCAATGGAAGAGAAACAAAGTCACTTTACAACTTGAGCCATCAGTGCCTTTCACAAGCTTGAAAATTTAGGGTAGCCATGCACACTGCAATAGTTGTAGTGGGTCTACCCAATTTCAGCAGTATTGGTGATATTCAGGCAGGTTAGGGTGCCATCTAGGGGTTACCCAAGCTATGTTACACAACTCAATTCCCAAGAGGCAAACTTTTTCATGGACTGACATATAGATATGTTGGTAGTGACTGAAGCCGTTGAATTAGCACGACAGCCGGGCTACTAGTCTTTTCAGAACACAGAAGGCAGCAATAGCTATCTATACATTTCTCTCAAAAAAATAAAAAAGAAAAAGGAGATTGGCATTCTTCAAAATATAAATAAATAAAATAAAAAGGCACATATTTAAAACATTTATCCTTGAGAAGAGCTTGTTTTAGGTGGAAGCACACAGGGTTTACTGTACATACCATCAGCAGCTTTTAGTAGCCCTTTCTACAACCTAGCATTGGGACGTTCTGAACACACAAAGTTCCGATGCTACCTGGAAGTGTCGGAGCTTTGCCTGCTCTCTCTGGCTTCCTAAACTCCTACTGGCCCATTACTATGATGGGCTGCCCTACTAGCCAATAGAAAAGTGTAGGAGGCAGGAGTTGCGAGCAAAATGTGATGAACATGATAGACGTTTGCTTCTAACTGGCCACCATGTAATTTAACTTAATAACAGTTAAATTAAACTTTATATCAAAAGCTAAAATTTCTTTGGAGGCCACTGAAGAACTGTAATTCTTTTGTCCTTAAAAAACATGATTCCTATTTAAAAACTGATACATTCTGGATTATTATTTTTACTGAACATTAACAAGGAAATGTATATATTTTTAATATTAATACGGAGATTTCCTAAAAAGTAGATACCCCCTCCACAATTAGCAGATGTCAAATCCAAAACATAAGAGCACTATGTGCGCTTACCACCACAGTCCAGACAAGATCTAGAAGAGAGACCATAGCAGGCCAAACCAATAGAGAAAAGACCAGAGACATTTGGAGGGGCCGGTCAGTGCTGTTGGTGACTGAAGTTTAAACCTTTCACTGCCAGGCCCTACACTACACTTATGATTTAGTTGGTCAGACCATTTTTGCAGTTTTTTAATTTTTTTTTCATCATGTCTGATTTTGTAGGTCCATGGTAGTTGTGCAAATGTTTATCAATACTATATTTTCAATAAAACAGTAATGATTTTAATTCTTTTATTGTAAATTTTACATTGCGTCTTTTTAAAAACATTTAATAAGTCACAAAGTTTTCCTTTACATACACTTTAAATCTGTTGACAATGGCCATACACATGTGTGGCAGCACAGTGGTGTACTTTATGCCCTCTAATATACAGACTGGTGGTGTTGCTGTTTTGTGCTTGGAGCATGCTCCAACACCAAGATCCTGATTACTATTTACATTGGGAACCAGTAGGATGGGTCTCCAATCATCAGACCACCTCTGGGGGAAACCACCTCTGGCATTAAGAACCCCTTAAAGGACTGGCAAGAGCCAGAAGTACCAGATGTAAAGGGGTTAAGTTAAATACCTTGAGGCTGGTTTTATAACTGTGTTCAGGTAATTCACAATCTGCAATGTGGTGAGTTGAAGTGCAATGAATTAATTACATAATACACTAAAACAATGCACCTGCGTTTTGACTGCTGCAACTCATGGTAGTGTGTTGCTGTGCATTGCCTTAAAAAAAAGAAAAAAAAAGGGTTGTGTACATTAGGGTTTATTTTAAATGGGCTGCCGAAATGCGACACATTAGCTCATGACATAACATGCTTTAAAAACACTGCTAAGATGTACCTGGGCCCTGTAAGTTTTTGCCTGAATTGGGGTGTGCTGGCTGCCAATTCAAAATTAATTGGCATACGTGGTGCAATGCACCTTAATGCATGTGCAGTAATGCACCTACTGACAGCTCTTCTTCAATGAGACATCAGGAGTCTGATGTCTCAGACTCCTAATGTCTCCAATTTGAGCTGGAGAAAGAATCGGAGGACACAGAGTTTTCAGCCTTCTCCTCCCCTGGTGACAGGTGCTCTTCAATAAGACATCAGTGATCCAACAGATCCCTAATGTCTCTCCACTGTGCCAGAAAGAGAAACATAGGACACAGAATCATCTGTCCTTATTCTCTCCGAGCACTCAGCACACTAAATGCAGAAGTGACCACGACTAAACACTTCTGCATTTAGTGGTACTACAGGAGATGGTAAACATCTCCCCGCTTCTCCTCAGCACTGCAGCCAGCTCAAGAATTGTAGATAGCTTTATGAATGGATGTGATAATAGAAGGGAATTTATCAAAACTGGAGCAGACAAAAACTGGAGCAGCTGTGCATGGCAACCAATCAGCTTCTCTCTTTCCTTTTCAAATCTAAACTGAAGAGAAAAGCTGATTGGTTGCCATGCACAGCTGTGCCGATTTTTGTCTGCTCCAGTTTTGATAAATTCCGCTCAAAGTTTTCCACAATCTACTATGCAGCCGTTTTCCGCCATTGCCAATTTGGTTATATTCCAACAAGCAACTGTGGTAGGTGGGGGAGCGGGGTTTGTGTATTGAATGGGTGTGATCAACTGCTAGAAAGCCACCAATCACATTTATTTCCAACGGACACAGGTACTGGGTATCAGATGGCTGTAGGTTTTTGGCATAAGACTTACTGAGCCAGCCAGCTGGAAGCATTTCTGGTCTGTAGTAAGCCTTAAAAGCAAAAAATTATTATTAATCCTTGCAGTGTGGCTACCCCCTCACTGCAAGGGTTAACTGTTCGTTTGTGTCTAGGGCTGAAAATAAAAAGCTTTTACTTACCCGATCCTCGGAGGTGGCTTGCTGTTAGACCGATCCTTCAAGTGTCTATCTCCCTCTGCTGCAGCAGTCTAAGGATCCTCAAATCATCACATCCGAATACAATGTATTGGACGTGAGGACACCGAGGGACATACCATCGCTGCAGCGGAGGAGGAGAAAGGCTGGAGGTAGCGCTGCTGGCTCCGAGGATTGGGCGAGTATATATTTCTTATTTTCAGTCCTAGACACGAATGAGCAGTTAACCCTTGCAGTGCGATGGTAGCCACACTGCAAGGGTTAATATTTTTGCCTGGAGTTCGACTTTAAGTGCAGTGAAAGGGTTAAAGAGTTTACAAGAAGAGGCCCAGGACTGGGTATACCGCTCTGTCCTTAAAAATAGGGGTCTAGGTTCCACAACATTAAAAGCAGAGCTGACCCCTGATGAATGTCTTGCATGCCACACTCGGTGCACAAGTAACCCCTTTTCCAAAGTAAGCCATGAAAAATTTCAAGCACTTGTTATTCCTCCAATCTTTACTTTATTCTTTGCACATCAATACATAGGCAACCGCTGGCACTTTTCTGCCTCAAACAGCTTTAGTCATAGCGCATGACTAGGGCTATGACTAAGGTCCTTTAATGCAGAAACACATATTATGCATGTATCAATAAGCAAAGAATAAAGTTTGGAGGTACAAAGAGTTCCGGCAACGCTTTTTGATTATAGGGAGCTGGAGGGATAGATAGAAAGAGATTGTATATATACACATATACACACACACACACACACACACACACACAGTATATAATTGGATGCCATTATTATTTCTAAACATATATACTTGTATAAGTAAAAGATTTTCAAAAGTTAGTTGTGTTTGTAGTAATTTCTGGTGTTTGTGGTCTGGTGTTGACGTATAAGAGCAGGTAGTGCCTGCACTTTATACCTGACAGCAGCTGAAAAGAGAAACTTTAAAAGCAAGTAATGTAAGTGCCTAGAAAGGTTTTGATACCTGCCTCAGGTAATCCCTTGCAGAACAGCAATCTGACTGGAAGAGCCAATCAGGCTCTGCATGATCAAACTGAACTGTAAATAAATATATATAGATAAGATATAATCTTTTATACCTTGTTATTTGCTAGAGGCATCTTCTGTATGGGGGTGGTGCCACGACTAGGAGCAAAGGAGTCATCACTGCTATCGCTGTCACTGTCACTTAGACTCATTCTGTCAAGGCACATAGAGACAAGCAAAATAGGTTAGTTACAACCTAAAGGGTAACTGTACTTTGTAAACACACATTAGCCAAGTGTACCAAGTAACTATACAAACATATTCCAATACCCTCTGCTTTTTCTTTCCCTGTGGTTTGAGAGTTGATATCACAGGCTAATTGCTCCATTTACTGCAGACAAAGAAAACAAGGAAGACAGTCTGCTTCACATACCCATTTTATTCAGTGTCATTGCTGACCTTTCCTTCAAAAAATGCTAGCTGCCATGCTGTCAAGCTGATCCAATGGCTTCGCTACAACTTTGCTGGTTGACGCCAGAAGCCAAACTACTACAGTGTGTGCACAATTATTAGGCAAGTGAGTATTTTGACCAAATCACCATTTTTATGCATATTGTCCTAACTCCAAGCTGTATAAGCTTGAAGGCTTATTAGATTTAAGCATATCAGGTGATGTGTATTTGTGTAATGAGGGAGGGTGTGGCCTTAGGAGATCAACACCCTATATCAAGGTGTGCATAATGATTAGGCAGCTTCTTTTCCTCAGGCAAAATGGGCCAAAAAAGAGATTTAACTGACTCTGAAAAGTCAAAAATGTTAAAAAGTCTTTCAGAGGGATGCAGCACTCTTGAAATTGCTAAGGTATTGGGGCGTGATCACAGAACCCTCAAACGTTTTGTTGCAAATAGTCAACAGGGTCGCAAGAAACGCATTGAGAAAGAAAGACACAAATGAACTGCCAAAGATTTGAGAAGAATCAAACCTAAATATAAATAAATAAAATAAAAAGGCACATATTTAAAACATTTATCCTTGAGAAGAGCTTGTTTTAGGTGGAAGCACACAGGGTTTACTGTACATACCATCAGCAGCTTTTAGTAGCCCTTTCTACAACCTAGCATTGGGACGTTCTGAACACACAAAGTTCCGATGCTACCTGGAAGTGTCGGAGCTTTGCCTGCTCTCTCTGGCTTCCTAAACTCCTACTGGCCCATTACTATGATGGGCTGCCCTACTAGCCAATAGAAAAGTGTAGGAGGCAGGAGTTGCGAGCAAAATGTGATGAACATGATAGACGTTTGCTTCTAACTGGCCACCATGTAATTTAACTTAATAACAGTTAAATTAAACTTTATATCAAAAGCTAAAATTTCTTTGGAGGCCACTGAAGAACTGTAATTCTTTTGTCCTTAAAAAACATGATTCCTATTTAAAAACTGATACATTCTGGATTATTATTTTTACTGAACATTAACAAGGAAATGTATATATTTTTAATATTAATACGGAGATTTCCTAAAAAGTAGATACCCCCTCCACAATTAGCAGATGTCAAATCCAAAACATAAGAGCACTATGTGCGCTTACCACCACAGTCCAGACAAGATCTAGAAGAGAGACCATAGCAGGCCAAACCAATAGAGAAAAGACCAGAGACATTTGGAGGGGCCGGTCAGTGCTGTTGGTGACTGAAGTTTAAACCTTTCACTGCCAGGCCCTACACTACACTTATGATTTAGTTGGTCAGACCATTTTTGCAGTTTTTTAATTTTTTTTTCATCATGTCTGATTTTGTAGGTCCATGGTAGTTGTGCAAATGTTTATCAATACTATATTTTCAATAAAACAGTAATGATTTTAATTCTTTTATTGTAAATTTTACATTGCGTCTTTTTAAAAACATTTAATAAGTCACAAAGTTTTCCTTTACATACACTTTAAATCTGTTGACAATGGCCATACACATGTGTGGCAGCACAGTGGTGTACTTTATGCCCTCTAATATACAGACTGGTGGTGTTGCTGTTTTGTGCTTGGAGCATGCTCCAACACCAAGATCCTGATTACTATTTACATTGGGAACCAGTAGGATGGGTCTCCAATCATCAGACCACCTCTGGGGGAAACCACCTCTGGCATTAAGAACCCCTTAAAGGACTGGCAAGAGCCAGAAGTACCAGATGTAAAGGGGTTAAGTTAAATACCTTGAGGCTGGTTTTATAACTGTGTTCAGGTAATTCACAATCTGCAATGTGGTGAGTTGAAGTGCAATGAATTAATTACATAATACACTAAAACAATGCACCTGCGTTTTGACTGCTGCAACTCATGGTAGTGTGTTGCTGTGCATTGCCTTAAAAAAAAGAAAAAAAAAGGGTTGTGTACATTAGGGTTTATTTTAAATGGGCTGCCGAAATGCGACACATTAGCTCATGACATAACATGCTTTAAAAACACTGCTAAGATGTACCTGGGCCCTGTAAGTTTTTGCCTGAATTGGGGTGTGCTGGCTGCCAATTCAAAATTAATTGGCATACGTGGTGCAATGCACCTTAATGCATGTGCAGTAATGCACCTACTGACAGCTCTTCTTCAATGAGACATCAGGAGTCTGATGTCTCAGACTCCTAATGTCTCCAATTTGAGCTGGAGAAAGAATCGGAGGACACAGAGTTTTCAGCCTTCTCCTCCCCTGGTGACAGGTGCTCTTCAATAAGACATCAGTGATCCAACAGATCCCTAATGTCTCTCCACTGTGCCAGAAAGAGAAACATAGGACACAGAATCATCTGTCCTTATTCTCTCCGAGCACTCAGCACACTAAATGCAGAAGTGACCACGACTAAACACTTCTGCATTTAGTGGTACTACAGGAGATGGTAAACATCTCCCCGCTTCTCCTCAGCACTGCAGCCAGCTCAAGAATTGTAGATAGCTTTATGAATGGATGTGATAATAGAAGGGAATTTATCAAAACTGGAGCAGACAAAAACTGGAGCAGCTGTGCATGGCAACCAATCAGCTTCTCTCTTTCCTTTTCAAATCTAAACTGAAGAGAAAAGCTGATTGGTTGCCATGCACAGCTGTGCCGATTTTTGTCTGCTCCAGTTTTGATAAATTCCGCTCAAAGTTTTCCACAATCTACTATGCAGCCGTTTTCCGCCATTGCCAATTTGGTTATATTCCAACAAGCAACTGTGGTAGGTGGGGGAGCGGGGTTTGTGTATTGAATGGGTGTGATCAACTGCTAGAAAGCCACCAATCACATTTATTTCCAACGGACACAGGTACTGGGTATCAGATGGCTGTAGGTTTTTGGCATAAGACTTACTGAGCCAGCCAGCTGGAAGCATTTCTGGTCTGTAGTAAGCCTTAAAAGCAAAAAATTATTATTAATCCTTGCAGTGTGGCTACCCCCTCACTGCAAGGGTTAACTGTTCGTTTGTGTCTAGGGCTGAAAATAAAAAGCTTTTACTTACCCGATCCTCGGAGGTGGCTTGCTGTTAGACCGATCCTTCAAGTGTCTATCTCCCTCTGCTGCAGCAGTCTAAGGATCCTCAAATCATCACATCCGAATACAATGTATTGGACGTGAGGACACCGAGGGACATACCATCGCTGCAGCGGAGGAGGAGAAAGGCTGGAGGTAGCGCTGCTGGCTCCGAGGATTGGGCGAGTATATATTTCTTATTTTCAGTCCTAGACACGAATGAGCAGTTAACCCTTGCAGTGCGATGGTAGCCACACTGCAAGGGTTAATATTTTTGCCTGGAGTTCGACTTTAAGTGCAGTGAAAGGGTTAAAGAGTTTACAAGAAGAGGCCCAGGACTGGGTATACCGCTCTGTCCTTAAAAATAGGGGTCTAGGTTCCACAACATTAAAAGCAGAGCTGACCCCTGATGAATGTCTTGCATGCCACACTCGGTGCACAAGTAACCCCTTTTCCAAAGTAAGCCATGAAAAATTTCAAGCACTTGTTATTCCTCCAATCTTTACTTTATTCTTTGCACATCAATACATAGGCAACCGCTGGCACTTTTCTGCCTCAAACAGCTTTAGTCATAGCGCATGACTAGGGCTATGACTAAGGTCCTTTAATGCAGAAACACATATTATGCATGTATCAATAAGCAAAGAATAAAGTTTGGAGGTACAAAGAGTTCCGGCAACGCTTTTTGATTATAGGGAGCTGGAGGGATAGATAGAAAGAGATTGTATATATACACATATACACACACACACACACACACACACACACACAGTATATAATTGGATGCCATTATTATTTCTAAACATATATACTTGTATAAGTAAAAGATTTTCAAAAGTTAGTTGTGTTTGTAGTAATTTCTGGTGTTTGTGGTCTGGTGTTGACGTATAAGAGCAGGTAGTGCCTGCACTTTATACCTGACAGCAGCTGAAAAGAGAAACTTTAAAAGCAAGTAATGTAAGTGCCTAGAAAGGTTTTGATACCTGCCTCAGGTAATCCCTTGCAGAACAGCAATCTGACTGGAAGAGCCAATCAGGCTCTGCATGATCAAACTGAACTGTAAATAAATATATATAGATAAGATATAATCTTTTATACCTTGTTATTTGCTAGAGGCATCTTCTGTATGGGGGTGGTGCCACGACTAGGAGCAAAGGAGTCATCACTGCTATCGCTGTCACTGTCACTTAGACTCATTCTGTCAAGGCACATAGAGACAAGCAAAATAGGTTAGTTACAACCTAAAGGGTAACTGTACTTTGTAAACACACATTAGCCAAGTGTACCAAGTAACTATACAAACATATTCCAATACCCTCTGCTTTTTCTTTCCCTGTGGTTTGAGAGTTGATATCACAGGCTAATTGCTCCATTTACTGCAGACAAAGAAAACAAGGAAGACAGTCTGCTTCACATACCCATTTTATTCAGTGTCATTGCTGACCTTTCCTTCAAAAAATGCTAGCTGCCATGCTGTCAAGCTGATCCAATGGCTTCGCTACAACTTTGCTGGTTGACGCCAGAAGCCAAACTACTACAGTGTGTGCACAATTATTAGGCAAGTGAGTATTTTGACCAAATCACCATTTTTATGCATATTGTCCTAACTCCAAGCTGTATAAGCTTGAAGGCTTATTAGATTTAAGCATATCAGGTGATGTGTATTTGTGTAATGAGGGAGGGTGTGGCCTTAGGAGATCAACACCCTATATCAAGGTGTGCATAATGATTAGGCAGCTTCTTTTCCTCAGGCAAAATGGGCCAAAAAAGAGATTTAACTGACTCTGAAAAGTCAAAAATGTTAAAAAGTCTTTCAGAGGGATGCAGCACTCTTGAAATTGCTAAGGTATTGGGGCGTGATCACAGAACCCTCAAACGTTTTGTTGCAAATAGTCAACAGGGTCGCAAGAAACGCATTGAGAAAGAAAGACACAAATGAACTGCCAAAGATTTGAGAAGAATCAAACCTGAAGCTACCAGGAACCTATTATCCTCCAGTGCTGTCATATTCCAGAACTGTACCCTACCTGGAGTGCCCAGAAGTACAAGGTGTTCAGTGCTCAGAGACATGGCAAGGTAAGGAAGGCTGATACCCGACCACCACTGAACAAGACACATAAGTTGAAACGTCAAGTCTGGACCTTGAAATATCTGAAGACGTTTTTTCAAAGGTTTTACGAACTGATCAGATGAGTGACTCTTGACAGACCAGATGGATGGGCCCGTGGCTGGATCAGTAACGGGCACAGAGCTCCACTTCGACTCAGACACCAGCAAGGTGGAGGTGGGGGGCTGGTATTATTAAAGATGAGCTAGTTGGACGTTTTCAGGTTGAAGATGGACTCAAAATCATCTCCCAAACCTACTGCAAGTTTTTAGAAGAAACTTTCTTCAAGCAGTGGTACAGGAAAAGGTTGTGCATTTTTCAAGAAGACCGTGATATTTATGCAGGACAATGCTCCATCGCATGCATTGAAGTACTCTACTGTGTGGCTAGCCAGTAAAGGCCTTAAAGATAAAAGAATAATGACATGGCCCCCTTCCGCACCCGACCTAAACCCTATTGAGAACTTGTGGGCCCTCCTTAACCGCTTGAAGACCAGGTGTTTAGACCCCCTTCCTGGCCAGGCCATTTTTCAGTATTCAGCACTGCGGTACTTTGACTGACATTTATTCCGTCATGCAGCGCTGTACTGAAATGAATTTTATACCATTTTTTGGGGAGGTTTTTATTTTTTACTATAATTAGGAAAAATTACTGAAAATTTTGAAAAACAAAAAAAAGTTTTACATTATGTTGTTAGGAAACATTTATTATTACCCAGTTTTTTTGTAAAATATAAAAGTCGGGGTCACGTCGGGTAAATAGACACCAAACATGTCAAGCTTTAAAATTGTGCGCACCCACGAAATCGCAGAAAACTACCACACCCAAAATTGGCCATAGGCGACACTTTAAAAGCTTTTACCGCTCATCAGTTTAGTGTTATCAGTGATTGATGGCCCTAAAATTATTGCTCTCACTGTGACGTTAGCAGCGATATGTAACATGTGCGGCGTAATGGGCGCAATCGTCGTGTTTGCACGTATGTGCCCCCGACGCATGTTTGCATGCGTGTATGTATGGGTGGGGATTTTTAAAAAAAATATTATTTTGTTATTCTTTTTTATGTGTAACTTTCAATTTTTGGGGGGGAGAAACTTTAATTTTTTTTTCCACTAAACTTTATTGCTATCACATACGGGGCTAATAAAACCCCCCTATGTGATAGCAAAATATGTGACAGGTCCTTTTTATGGAGACATCAGGGGTCTCCAAGACCCCTAATGTCACCTAGGACCCCCCAAAAGAAGCTGATGAAGCACAGATCTGCTCTATCAGCTTCTGAAGCTGGACCGCGGAGGGGGGGACGGACGGGGGGACACCGATAGTTACCCCATACAAGCGATCCACCGGCTCTATAGACGGTGGATCGCTTGTATGTTAACAGGCATCGCTGCCTGTTTTTAAATATTGGGCATTTCCCGCGTGCGAGGGGGCATGTCTGAGCGGACGTCTAAAGATGCCCGCTCAGATCTAGAGAGTTGTAAAAAACAGCCGGCAGGTAGTTAAACGGGAGATTTACGGTGAAGGAAAATAGTGCACCTCTCTGAACAGTGTCTGGGAGGCCGTGGTTGCTGATGAACAAAGTCGATCGTCAAAAGAAACTGACAGACTCCATGGATGGAAGGCTTATGACTGTTATTGAAAAGAAGGGTGGCTATGTTAGTCACTGATTTTGTTTTTGAAAATGTCAGAAATGTTTATTTGTAAATTTTGAGATGTTTGTTTATAATTCTCACTTTAACACATGAAAATAAACAAGCGAGATGGGAACATTTTAGTTTTCCATTTGGTTGCATAATAGTTCTGCACACTAATAGTTGCCCAATAATTGTGCACACATAGATAGTCTAGGAAAGCCAAAACCTCACTTTTATACCTTCTTAAATATTCAGGTTTGAGGTTTATTAACATTTTGAATTGATTGAGAGCACTGTAGTTGTTCAATAATGAAATGAATCCTCAAAAATACAACGTGCCTAATAATTGAGCACACAGGGTAGTATTTTGGTAACATCCATATTTTGCTCAAACAAAAAAAATAAAACAACCTGCGATTCCCTTAGTAATGCACTCAACGTTAAAAGCAGATTATGAAATAAAGGCTGACTTCTTTTTACTCCTTCCTAGCATAGTACTTACCGAGAATCTCGGCCTGCAGTTTTATTCTTCGGAGTTGCCTCCTCACCACAGGAGCTGTCATCGTCAGACTCTTCTGACTGAAGATCTTCCACCATAGACCGTAAAGGGCCTAAATGAGATAGAAAGTCAACATGTAAACCCTAGTTTAAACATGAACGCAAAATTTCCTTGCATTTTTATTCCCGGTGGCAATCAACAGAGATAATTAAAAAAAAAGATTTTTCACTGTACATAAAGTGGAACGCCTATGTGCCGTCTTAAGTGAGCTGCTCGACAATATCTTTCTGAAGCCAGGCCATATTACCTTGGAAAAATCTTAGCAGATGCAAGTGAAGTGTTGTCCTAAAAAGGTACTTAGCAGCTGATAATTATGGGTACAAGCAGCAAAACCATCACTTTTCAGCAGCAGGGGTGTGTACCCCAACCTCAGAATTTGCTTAGATTAAAAACAAAATCAAAACAAAAAAAGAAGTTTAAAAGTGGAATTCAAATCATCACTACAACAACCACAATGCCTTATGCACCCTTCTCACATAAATGTATGAAGAGTTTTTGCCAAGAGGAGGGAAAGGGGGATTTGGGGGTCAAAAGAGGAACTGCAAATATGTAAAAGGAAGTTAAGGGGAGTAAGGTGAAAACACAATAGGACATAATGGGCAAATTGCCTGGATTTATCAACCTACCCAGTACTTAAGGAGTGCTATAGTGATATCTAAAGTCAATACTGTCAAATGTAATTTTATCATGTTGCAAATCCACTCAATGCTAACTCCTATTCTTCTCTGACTATAGGTGTAAGCACCCCTTCAGCTCATCCATAGCCTCTTCTTTACTCCATATATACAAAAAAAAAGCCAATTGGTAATCCTCAATATTAGCCTCCAGTGCGTGCATTGATTTGATTTTCTTCAACTGCTGCGTTGCTAGCGTTTGTAAAAGACCCCCCAAACCATATATTTTCTGAAAGCGCAGGCCCGGTAGAATAAAAAGATGGTGATACTAAATTTGTAGGCCGTGCGATAATTGCGCAAATGTTTCTCAAATTAATATTAAACCGATAAAAATACACAATTCAATTGATAAAACACACTAAAATCCGTATCAGCGCACAAATAAAAAAAATTTCTGACAATCTGAAAGATAAAACTGTATTGAGTTAATAAATAACAAATATTTGCAAATTTGTAATTGCGCCTTTTTGCGAAAAGTAAAAAAAAATGAAGGTATGCAAAACTGTAAAAAAGCGACTTATGTTAAAAATTGCTCTTACGCTGTGTTGGTGTATGTGTTGTGATAAAATGATACAGGCGTATATATTTATTTGCAACACAGGGTATCACAACGCACGGCAATGCGTCACAAAGCTAATTTCACAGTTAATTTCATGTTTTTTTTAAAAGAAAATAAATAAAAAAATCATGGACTGTGATGCGTTCTAACAACGCACTGCAGCGCATGGCGTACACCACGATATGTGTATGTTATGTGGGGGGAGGGAGGGGTTGTGCTTTTTTTATACTTTTTTTTTTACACATTTTTTAATTTATTTTTTCATAATTTTTTTTTTTACTGTTGGGGGGGGGCTACGGTGAAATATTAGGGGTCTAAACAGACCCCCGACATTTCCCTTTTGAAATAGAAAAAGAAATTGAGGACACAGAGTCCTCAATTTCTTTTTCTGCAGCCTCAGCACTCAATAAATGGGAAGCACTCAGTACAGAGGCTTCCCATTCATTCCCATTCATTCACAAACTGCTTACAGTTAGATATTTACTATGCTTCGGCTCGACTGAGCCGAGGTGAAAGCCGAAGCTGGCCGAACGGCCGACAACCTGCTACTTGCAGCTTGGTGGAGCCAGCCGTCATCTCACGCTTGGCTCCGGCCACTTGCATGCAGAGACAGATCAGCGTCCCTAGTTACCAGGTAACCAGGACCGTGTTTGTGTTGTGATAAAATGATATAGGTGTATATTTAATTGCAACACAAGGTATCACAACGCACGGCAATGCGTCACAAAGCTTTGCCATGCGCTGCCACAGTTAATTTAATGGGTTTTTTTTAAAAGAAAAAAAATTTACAAAAATCAAGCACTGTGATGCATTCTAACAACGCACTGCAGCGCATGTGCATGGCGTACACCTCATTATGTGTATGTTATGTGGGGGAGGAAGGGGGTTGTGGTTTTTTTTTTTTAATAGTTTTAAAAAAAATAAATTTAATTTTTTTACATATGTACTCAGTACTTGGTTTGGGCCCCTTTTGCAGCACTTACTGCAATTACTTTTGCATGATATTCTAATTATTCGAGTTTCACATGTATGTATATGTATATGTATATGTATGTATGTTTTTTTTAATTTCGTGTTTCAAACTTTATCATACCCGGAATGTCTACTGGACTCTTGTTTGGACAGATTTAGGTGAGTTATTCCTAAGATTTACTAAGAATTGCAGGCCTACAATACATAACACCAAATTTCCATGCAAAAAATTGTAGCGCTTTTGGTACAAAATTCCTGACATAATCATACCGCCAGGGAGGTTAAGGTTCCACTAGCTAGGCTAATTTTATGTTTCTTCAGGCAAGCCTGTGGAAAGCTTTCCAAAGCCAGAACCCTGGTCTGCAGCTTGGGGCATATATGGGGTTTATTTACTAGGAGTAGACAATGATTAGTAAAAGGAGTAGACGAGATTAGTAAAGAAGGTAAATCATTTTAAATATCCAATCATATGACAAGGGAAAATAAAAAATTAGATACATTTTTGTCTGCACCCGATTGAATGATTGAAGTGAACCCAGCTTTACAGTTTTCAAAGTCTTAATGAAAATGAACTTTGCTAAAAAAAAAAAAACAGTCTTTTCTCTTTTAGTAATTTAAACCCAGTGAGGGGAATTTAACAAAAATGGGAGCAATTGTCCTTAGCAACCAGTCAGCTTCCTTCTCTT
Organism: Nanorana parkeri; assembly: GCF_000935625.1. NCBI lineage: Eukaryota > Metazoa > Chordata > Amphibia > Anura > Dicroglossidae > Nanorana > Nanorana parkeri. The sequence goes on along the minus strand of NW_017308224.1, from coordinate 220,326 downwards.
ATTTTCAAAGCTTAACTGAACAAAATTGAAGATAGAAGCTGATTGGTTACTATGGACAACTGCTCCAGGTTTAATAAATTCCCCCCAATGTCTTCAGTTAAATTACAACAGCCCAGCGCTTTAACAGCAATGAACTGAAGGAATTAAACAGGGTTATGCTTCGTATGAGCAATTTTAATAAAATGCATAACCCTAATAGTAGTTTCTCTCATGTTCATTACTGTATGAACCAAAACGCTCAGCTTGGGTACAGTGGTTAGAACATGTAAGAAAGAAAGACGGATTCCCCAGCACCCAACCAGTCGTCACAAAAAAAGTCACGCTGAAATAGGTCCCTCTATCATCTAATATCAGTTTTAAAAAAACAGAATTTAGCATGCACCTAAATGCCTTCTTTACTTACAGCTAGATACATAAAATGGAACAGAAAGCCTTGTTTTTTTTATCTGCATAGGTTGTTAGATTTTATAATGCATGCCTACCTTGGCTGTGGTTTTGGGAAGGTTCAAAGTCTGACTCAGAGCTGGAGTCTGAAGTGGAGCTGCTGTTTGATGGGCTAGATGGGATTGACTACACACACACACACACACACACACAAATTAATGAGACAAGTGTAGAAATAACAAAAAATAAACACATTAATGTGGTGAAACAAGTCAACACAGCAATACTATAAACAGATATTATATAGTGCATGCACATGATGAATAAAACATTAGACATACAACTACTCGTTCACCATTTCAAATAATTGGAATTATTCACCTTCAAATGAAACAAGTATAGCAGAAGCTACACCATCAACAGTGAGTAATTCTCAGCCCACTTTCACACTAGTCGCACATGTGACTCCCGCAAAGTGCGCATGTCATTCCTGCAGTTCCATTATTTGTTAATAGCACCCCAAATTAATCAAGCAAGACTTGGCTTTTTTGGCAAGCAACTTAACACACAATAAACACGTGGTCAAAAAATGCATAAAGCTGACAGCTTAAATATCTGCATGAGCTTCTATGCCACGTTTGTCACATGTAGAGCAGCTCATTGCAATGTAAACCGCATCGCGGGTTCATGTGCGACTAGTGTGAATAGGGGCTCAAGGAACATTATTCTACCAGATACACGTTTTGCGTTCAAAAATTTCTTTAAAATGGCACTGTAAGAGGATTTGCTGCTACTGCTGTAATGTCTGTTGTATTTGTCCTTTATACAATCCAACAGCCCTTAGGCCTTGTTCACACCAAATGCAGAGCAGATCCGGTCAGGTTTCTGCACACGCACGCTAGTCTTTTAGATGCGTTTTTGACACGTTTTTTCTTTTAGTTTAACATGGGCTTTCAGTGCATTCCAGGCATTTGCATGCGTTTTTGATGCGTTTGCAGGTCCAGAGCAGGTAAAATAGGGCCTGCTGCAGTTTTTTTTACCTGCTCTGGATCTGCACGCTGCAATGTGAACTGGAGCTCAAAATACCATAGGAATACATTGGACGCAGTTTTGATCCGGTCCGCACCTGCTCTGGATCTGCTCTGCGCTTGGTGTGAACTAGCCCTTAAACACCAGAATCTGCCACTGAAGTTTTAAATACAAACAGCTGCTTCAAGTGACCGTTTTGGCTTAGAATATGCAGAAGCGGAGAGGAAGTGTGCTCCAATGCTGGCTCACCATGAGAAAAAGGACAGCGACCAGACGATGTTTTCTAACCTCCCGCTCACATATTCTGCATGTAACCCATAGAATATAGCTGGACTGGGTGATTACCATCACTTATCTATAGACACTTTCAGATATATTTATAAAAGCAGTAAAGGTGACTTCACCAAACATTCACTGGTGGTGAATCAAACATTTATGCACCAGGATGTTTCACCTGCAGTAAATGTTTACCCGAGTCAAATTAACTGCTTTATAAAAATGCTTCCTTTAACATGGAAGAAAGAACCAGTGTACAAAGAAAATAGAGACTGGCACTCTTACTTCAGTTTTGCTTCCACATTAAGCCCTCATGCATAAGGGCCTCCTGTGTTATACACAGGAGAAGTTATCTGAGAAGCATTCACAACTTTTATGCTCCCAAGATCACTTTTTCCTGTGTTTAGATGTTCCTAGGTTTAGCTGCATTTACACGAGTTAAGCTGCATGAACCAGACTAAACTGTCCCAGAACACTGAATGCACCTAGACCAGGGGTAGGCAAAATCCGGCCCTCCAGCTGTAGACCAACTACAAATCTCATTCGGAATTGCAAGACTCGGACAGCCAAATGAATAACTTCAAAGAAACATGTGTTGCGCTCTATATGTAAACAATTGCAAAGTATAAAAACAAACAGTGCTAACAAATAAGGAAACAAAAAGAAAGCCCCATGACACCAATCTGATCCTACGTGAATGCAGTCCACTCCAAGGTGCAAATTTTTCAATAATAAAATACTCCTTCAATTCGTGTTTTCCACCATTACTTCACATATGACATATGCTGAAATCCAACAACGTTGGAACATTGTTAAAACAACAACAACATTGAAGGAGTATTTTATTATTGAAGAATTTGCACCTTGGAGTGGACTGCATTCACATTGGATCATATTGGTTTCACATGACTTTCTCTTGGCACTTTGTTAGCACTGTTTTTGTTTTTATACTTTGCAATTGTTTTGATATAGAGCGTGGCACATGTTTGTTTGAAGTTATTAATTTGGTGTCACACTGAATTAGTGTGTGCGATTAAGGAGGGGAATATTGTTGCAAAGCTTGTTTGATAATTACACTAACAGCTACATGAATGACTCCCAGAGGCAGATGCATGACGGGAGTTGTAGTTTCACCACAGCTGGAAAGTTTGTATACCCCTGACCTAGATGCTGCTAAACATGTAGGTGTGCATTCAGTCATAGCAAAGCATTATATGCTTCCAGGTGCATTTAGAAATGGAGCGCAAAGCATGAATTTTATGGACAAATATAAAAACTCAAGTCAGTACAATAACAAGCAAACTGCTTTGTATACAAAAATATTTTGACACAGGTTTTTTTTCAAGGCAAACATTTTTTTCACCCTTGCAGTGGAGCTACACTGCTACTGCAAGGGATAAGTGTTTGTTTTCATCTAGGTGCGAAAATATATACTCACCTGATAGTCCGAGCCGGCTGGCTGTTAGACTGGTTCCTCCGGCCTCTCTTCCCCCTCCTCTCCAGCAGTCTAAGGTCGCGCGAATCATCACGTCCAATACAGTGAGGGGAATTTATCACAACTGGAGCAGATCTGCACTGCAACTAATCAGCTTCTCTGTCTCATTTTCAAATTTTACCCATAGCAAACTGAAGAGACATGCTGATTGGTTCCCATGGGTAACAACTCCAGATTCTGTCTGCTCCAGTTTTGACACTGTGTATTGGACAAGAGAACACCCAGCGACATTTCATCGCTGGAGGGGAGGAGGGAGGCTGAAGGGAGCACTGTAACAGCCAGCTGACTGCAAAGTTCAGGTGAGTATAACTTTGTTACTTTCGCGCCTAGATGAAAACAAGCACTTAACCCTTGCAGTGCCAGGGCAACCCCACTGCAGCTGGGAAGGACCCTGACAAAATTGTCAGGATCTGTCCGGCTGCCTGATTGACAGTTGGCTTTGCCTGTCTAGAGCCAGAGCCAGCTGCGCCCAACACCTCCTTTATCCGTCCCTCCAGTGAGGAACAGAGAGGGGAGGGGGGGGGGAATTCCTGTGGGGAGTGGTAACTGACATTCACTACTCTATGCCGGAAGACCAAGAGCTAAGTAATCAATAGTTACATGATCACTCAGCTCAGGGTATATACAGCCAGAATAAAACAGCTGCAGTGTCCCACGTCGGCTCTATGCATTGGGAAAATTATGTTTTACTCTGCCAAAACGTCTCAAAGAAAAAAAAACTGACAAGAGAAAAACATGTTGGCAAGAAAATCTAGTTAAAAAAACAGCAATCTTCCAGAATTACCCCGGATTTTGATGATACTTCCTCATCAGAATTAGAGTCATCGGCCTCAACTGCCTTCTTGACATCAGGGTCTGGTTTGGGCCTATCTGCTTTGCTTACTGGTTTTTCTTTTACCAATTTTTTGTCTGTATAAGAGGTGACTGGGTTGCTGGGATTAGGTGGAGCACGAGGAGAGGTCGTTGAAACCACAAGTCCTTTAGAGGTGCCCTTTTTTGGCTTTTTACTGCTAGATTTGGGAGAGTCTATGTTCGGTGGTCTCTTGCTGGAGGGTTTGGAATCAGAAGGACCCCCTTTTGGAGACGTGTTCTCCAGTTTGGGTTCTTTAAGGGATAGTTTTTGCTCCTTGAAAGCCACTTTAATAGGTGCTTTTTCTTCCTTAGTTGGTTTGTTTTCAGCCGGTTTTCGTGAGGAAGAAGATGATTCCTTAACTGGTTTACTTAAGTCACTCTCCTTGCTTTTACTTTCTGAATCTTTCCTCATTCTTTCTCTATGTTCTTTTGTTACTTTGTGGGGTTTTGATGCTTTGCTGCTGTCTTTGCTGTTTTCCTGTAAATAGAATGACGCATTATAATAAGCTCTCTAAAAGGGGCAACAAATCTGCCACGATGAATTAAACCAAAAAAAGAGAAGAAAAAAAAAACAAGAAAAAAAAAACAAGAAACGCACAAACCTTTGATGCATGCGATGATGGCTTTGCTTTCTTTGGATCGGAGAACGCGGAGAGAGGGATTGTGGGCAACATGGGGTAGTCTGGACTTGGTCTTGATACAGTCTCTGCTCCCTCTGGCATTACCATCACCTTAAATATAAATACTGCATCAGCAGACAAACTTAGTACATTACTACGGACATATTGAGACCTTCCATGCTAAGATAAAGACGGTCAAACCTTCCTATCTATGCCCAATTAGATGATCACACCAACATCCAAAATATATCAGAATTTACTGTGTGCAAGTAAAAAATAGGTTTCCATAAGAAATTCAAACTTAAATATATATTGTACAGTTCTGGTGTGTGTATTTGTAATACTGGTGGTTATGAACTTTTCAGGATAACCTATCTTAGCAGCATAACAGTACTCACAGGGCACAGAAAAAAATCTGACACCTTTCAAACAATAATCAGGTGACTTCAGTGACCAAAACGTGGGTTGCAGTGAAAATGGTCACACTTTTTTGGTATTTCCCGTAAGTATGATTATATCACTTCAAAATGTGGAGAAGACCGAGTAGTACTGGCTATCCATTTACACTATGGTATGCTCTACCTGAAGGAGTGCTTTTTTTTTTCTTTCCCACCAATAAAATTACCTTTGTGGAAGCATTATTCCAGTCACAAACGTTTGTAAATGAGTGGTACAGAAGATATCTGTGCATTCAAAGATCACGTTTTCTTGTTAGTATACTTTAGAAATATCATAATGGTTCCCACGGTGACAACTTGCTCCTTTCTCCAAAACTCTGTAGTCCACTCCATGGCTACTTACCCCACCCGCTTTAAGCAGCTTCCTACGGAATTCCTTGGTTGGATTATTGAAGGTCAGCTTCTCACAGCGCAGATGGTTAACTGGTGGATTCCCCTCCAGGTTCAAGAACAAATCATATGTAAAACACACTTTCTTGGGTTCCTCCTGCACAAGAAATAATAATTGCATGTCGCAATGTTTCCTTGTAGCAAAGAACGTAAATACTGAATAAAAATCTATCACTACCTTGTTTTTGAAGTATACTTCAATCGGCAAAATGAAGCCAGCATATCCTGTTTCTTCTACTTTGTATGGGGGCTCCTTGCACACTAAAAAAAAAAATTAGATTCAAAAGGTGGCTACATGAACCAAGGTAAGACAACTTCACATTTAACAAGAAATGTACAATACTGATGTATTTGAATAGGAGGTGTCATTCTAACTTCCCTTACTCCTTCAGGTTCTGCAGGAGACTATGTTAGCTTTTTAGCTTGGGTTTCAAATTAGTTCTCATAGTCCCCTATAAGGAATGTTGTCACCAATAAATATGCTGTGAAAGAAGACACAGAAGGACCTGGTGGAGAAAGTGCATGGTTTAGTGCATGTGCAGGCACAAGTGAGATGCACATCTCAGAACTACCTTCTTTCTCTTTAGTTGGAAGCTCTCATTTAGGTTGCAATCACATTTGTCCGAATTTTAAGCACGTGGTCGGCATTGAAATCCATAGAAAATGCACAAAAAAATATGCTCAATTGCAGTACCCACAAAAACAAACCCCATACCAACATACAGGTGAAACTCGAATAATTAGAATATCGTGCAAAAGTAATTGCAGTAAGTGCTGCAAAAGGGGCCCAAACCAAGTACTGAGTACATATGCATGCTTGTACTTTTCAGAGGTCCGATATTGTTCTATGTACAATCCTTCTTTTATTGATTGCATGTAATAATCTACTTTTTTGAGGTTGTGGATTTGGGGTTCTTGGGGTTTTCATGAGCTGTAAGCCATAATCATCACAATTATGACAAATCACGGCTTGAATTATCTTGCTTTGCATGTAATGAGTCTATCTCATATATTAGTTTCACCTTTTAAGTTGCATTAGTGAAATAAATGAACTTTGCACGATATTCTAATTATTCGAGTTTCACCTGTATAAGAAAAAAGGAAGAAAACTACAGCAGTGTAAAAGATAGAATTAGTGAAAGCAAAAGTGAGACAAGCACAACAAAGCAGAGGAAATAAAGTTGATCCAGCCCTCCAACTGCATCCCACACACCCAGGGCCGGCCCAAGGAACTAGGAAGGGCACCCCCTCATCAAGCCCACATACTCTGTTGTAGTCGAGAAATGTTTCCAATAGAACCACGTTTTCCTGAACTGCTCATGCGTCCCCCTAAAAAAAGCTATTAGATTTTCCAACTGTTCAATTTGATAAATCTTGTTAATCCACATCAGAATAGAGGGAGGTTGAGTCCATCTCCACAATTCAGGGATACAACTTCTAGACGAATTAACAAGATGTGGCAGTATCGATTTTTTATAGGTACATTTAAGCATGCAGTTATGATGGGAAAAAAAAAGGCTCAGTTATTAGGAACTTGAAAGTCTGAATTTTTGAGAAATACGTCTCACCTTTGACCAGAACTGTAAGATAATGGAGCATGACTAGAAAATGTGTAGAAAGTCCTCCTTATCCCTGTTGCAGTGCCAACACATATGTGGGAGGCTCGGGAGTGCAACAGCTGAGGTGTCCTGTAGCATCGAGTCAAAAGCTTAAAGCTAGACTCCTGATATTTCGTACTCAAAGGAGTCTTGTGAGTGGAAAAAAAGTACCCAGTCTATATCCGACTGTGAAAACCGAATATTGAGATCTTGTTCCCAGCGAGCCATGAAGCATAAATAAGAGTCAATAGGAGGAAAGCTAACAGGGTATACAACAAGGAAATCGTAAGTCTCAACGGAACAGTATGGGAACAGCTGGTTTTGAAGACAGTCAGAAGGCGAGCATAACCCTCTACTAGTGGCAAGGATAGTAGGAGATGGGAAAGTTGCACTGACATCCAAAATCATACAGTTATAGCATGTTGATCCAATAGAAGCCATTCAAAAGAAATCCAGCTCACATCACAAATAAAATGGTGAGAACTAATGTTGCCAGTGTGGAACAACGTTAAAAAAAACGGGTCCAAGAGGCTGGGAGAGAAAGTGGATTTCCCTACAATAAGGAAAAACGTGAACGGCATAGGCGAACTTGCGGACCTCTTAAAGAATTTGCAGCATACTGCCCATGAAGTACCAATCGTACGATGCAACTTGAGTGTCATCAGAAGTCTATTCATACAGCAGGGCAGGGAAGAGACACCTCAGAAAACATTTGTTCCACATTGATCCACTGTTTAATGGTACTATGTCAAGACCAGTCAATGATCCGTGTAAGAGGAATCCGTGTTCAAGGAGAAAAAATGTCTCCTTTGGAAAACAAGGGAGATTCGTCCAAAAACCTACCAATCTCTATCTCTTAAAGATTGTTGATCCCCTGTAACCTCGGAGAAAAGATTATAAAGCGAAGAATAGTGCTTACTAAACACCCTTGCTATGTCACCTGTCTCGGAAAGTTTTATGCTACAAATCAATGGGAATTTCTGGGATAAACGCAAGATCGTGCTTTGCTCTAAGTGCATGGGCTACACGTTTTCCATATTTGATACCATGCTAATAGTAGAAGTGCCTACACCTAGCAAGCATTGATTTTGCGTTATACAAGTATACAGATTTCAAATGCTCTCCAAGGACGTTAAGTTCAGCTAGGGATAACTCTGCTGAAGGAGAGTGCCATTTAAACATCAACTCCAGGGCTTCGGGGAGGTGGAAAGAAGGTCTATATCTAAAGTTATGGGTGCATGGTGGTCAGAGTGCAAGATGGAACAAATGGAGGCATCCCGCACCCGAAGTAAGTCATGGTGTTAAACCAGAAACATGTCTATGCAGGAATAGGAATTGTGCAAGATGAAATAAAAGATTAATCTCTCTCCTTGGGGCATAGGATAAGCGCCCCCCCCCACCAAAACAATCCAGCAAAGCACCCCCAAATCTATAACAAACACACAGAGTTACAACATGAAGCTAAAAACTGAGCCCTAAGACAGGTAGATAATGAAGGAGTTAGCGTTATCCAGAAACCTCCACCTGGAAGAGCCTAAAGTCAAATCGGAGGAATCTGAATATCCATGCAGGTAAGAAGGGCATAACATAATTGAAGATAGCCAGGATTCCACATTCGTCATACAAGGGCATACTCTCTTGACCTCCTGCCATCTCCAGTAAGCCATGAGAGCCTGCTGAACAGTTCCTCCACAAGCAGAATTGGGTAAGCATGTAGGAGGGAGGAACAGCAACCAGACGAATCCTCTCTCCGGAACCAGACAACGGACCATGTAGCTGGAAGTCAAAACGTGCACCTGGGGGTGTCCCACCAGGCAAGAACAGCTAGCAATAAACATCTCCAGGTGATAGAATCAGGATGAATAAATCAGTGGTGGGGAGATGCTAAAGTCCAAGGGGGGATCCATCTACCAAAGGCTGTTGGAACCTATAGTGGACCGGCTACCGGTAGCTGTGCACTGGGGCTAATAAAACTCATGAGCTGAGTGACCAAGGCAAATAAGCACTTACAGGTCCACGCGATGATTCACGGTTTGACATCTTTCCTCCGTCCAAGGGCCTGCGACCCCTCGACGAGGCTGAGCATCATCTGCCATCGGCTCAGAAACTGAATCCTCTGCTGCAGAGCATAGTCTTCTAGTGGTTGCAACCAATCTTGGATCAGCTTTATCTTCAAAAACTCAAGGCGGCAGATGTGCAGAAATACGGAGAAGAAAGGACAAGTTCTTTCTCACTACTAGGTGAAAGGAAAATCCCTACTGATATGTGAATCCCATGTTTCTCAATCGATCTAGGAGGGGGCGTAAGATCGAGCAGAACCCACACACTGGCTCCATCAAAGTACACTGGGCTCAGTTTACCAGCCCACACCTTACATAGGATCTCCTCCTTAACTGTGAATCTATGTACTCTACAGATGCCTCAAGGGCAGTCAGGATCTAGTGCTTTGGGGCCAAGAGCGCAGTGCACCCGATCTAAAATGATACCAGTGTCTGGTGGAACATCTAGTATTTTTCTAAATATAGCTGTCACTAAATACAGAAGCCACAGGAACAATCTACACTTACGAGACCTGCCTGAAGCCACAGGTACAGAACATTTGCAAGGTACATTGTCCTCCAATTTGAGGCACATGGCTGCAAGGGAGGCAGCCGGTCCCGCTTCATAACCACCACGCAAGGGAGCTAGATCTTCTGCGACGGTGTCATGCTGGTCCACGCGATCGTATAGTTGTTGCACCTCCTGACGCACCACCTGCAAATCTCTCCGGTGAGTCTCCTCAATTCTGGCAATTAGCGTTTCCAGATCCGCCTTGTTAGGAAGGGTGAGTAGAAGTCCCCCACAAACAAGTCCACTCTTGAAGCAGTCCTGCAGTCCTTTGAGGATAGGGCTGCGCCGGGTGTAGTGCAGGAAAAACCGCTGCAGTTTTTCCTCGGTTGTGGTTGACTGTGAATCCGCCAGCTTCCTCCTTCTGGCTGCACTCATGTTGCTGATAGAAAAATCACAGATATTAGCTAGGTGGGAAAGGCAGGCCCAGGAGCTCCACGGGAAAGCATTTCTACTCCGCCACACCCCTGCGACATATGCCTTTTTGTTATACTTTTAATGGAAACACAGGTTTACTAAAGCAGAATAGAGCCTAAATGTTCAATAAGAAATAATGTTAACATTATTAATATCTAATTAATAATGACTGGAAAAGCTGTACAATCAGTTTCGTTAACATGTCGTAATGTTTCCCCAAGTTTAAAATGGTAATGAAGTAAAAACTTGAAGATACTTGCCACGTTTAGGTTTGGGAAAGCTGTCATGAAGCCTGAAAACCACCTTCTCCACAAAATGTTGAATGTCACACTGCTCGGGCCCACGAACAAACACCATCCAGTCATGGGTGAATCCATCAGTAGTTGGCTTCTTCCTTAGCTGAGCGCGATGTCCCAACTCCAGCTTTACCTGAACAGTGCACTATAAAAAGAAAATCTCATCAAGGAGCCCATTATGTGTAGCATGTTATACAAAATAACTACTAAACTAGGTCTGAAAGAAAAACCCAAGCTATAAAGGCTGTCAGTTGTCATTTGCTTGCCTAGCTGCTATAAGTTGCATCCCAATTCTAAAAAGTCCAAATGTGTTTTTAGGCTTGTTAAAAATGACAATCATATACACAAAAGTACATCAAACAATTCTGTGCAGAATCATATATATAAATTAAAGATTTCAGAAAAATTCAGCCATTCCTGTGTGCCAACTATTGTTACCTACTGCCTCCCCTTAGTTATCTTCTACTCCTAGAATTCTGCTAAATTAATAAATATGGTGCCTAATTCTTTTCTTTTCTGGTACAATCAAACACAATGAATGTAAAAAAGTTGCCTGTTGTCAAGATGAAACTGCTTACACCATAAAATCACCATAGATTATTTATCATTATATGTCAGAAAGGAATAGAATTACTGGTGACAGTGGTGTTCCCTAAATCAACATCCCCTGAAAGTTTGATGCATCATTGAACAGTACTAGCTCATGCTAAAGAGGCCGACTACACTTAAAAAAGTTGGGGGGGGGGGGGGGGGGGGAGCGCGGGGAGAACGACCA
>NW_017308224.1:192963-209067 GCF_000935625.1 Nanorana parkeri | reverse complement strand
CAATCCAGTTTCATGTTGTATGTTTAAAAAGGAGTTATGAGCCTATACTCAACTCCTAAAAGAAAGTATTTGAGAGTCAATGCTTTCCCACAGCAGTCAGACTGTTACTTTTACTGTTTCATGCTGCCGATCAGTTGCTATGGAGCAACACTTTGCTCACGCACTTTTATAATTGAGGCCCAATGTTCCTTATCTGCTTGCAGAAGCCAAATGTAAATCTTTTACATTTACATGATCCTTAGCTAAAAGGGTAAACAGTTAGGCATTCTGGTAGACTTGGGGGCTTTGTTTAGATTGGCATGACGCTCTTCACTTCAGGCTGCGCTTTTCTGAGCAATTCAATGATCCTAACATCAGCTAACATTGCAATGAACATTACTTTTAACATTGTCTTATTGTGTACATTTTTGATCCGCAAAGCAGTGCCATCCTGCAATAACGTTGAGTAGATTCTTGAAATGCTGTGTATGTGATGGATGCTCTAAAATACATGTAAACACAGGCATATACGCTACTGCATGTGAAAACCCTAACAAGAATGAAAAGGGAAGTACTATGTACCTTGCGGCTTACAGAACTGTTTGTAAATCGCCTGTTTCCTAATGCTTGTATAAATGAAGACGTACAAATTGAAAATGCAGCCATCACGTCACTAGGCATGCATTAAAATGCCATTTATAGAAACACCTATAACATAACATCTATCTGGTTTCTGAGATCCCACCAGCTATTCACCCATCTGTACAAAAAGAAACATGGAACCACAGTAACATGAGATTACAATTCTGTCTGTAAAGGCTTCCTGTAGGGCTGCAACTAATGATTATTTTCATAATTAGTTTACTTCAGAATAAAACTGCATGTACAATTTTTCGCAATCGCACTACACTGGAACGCGGGGCATTGCGGTACTGTGTGTTCCAGTGCGTGAAATCACACTGAGTGGGAGGCGCATTTGGGGTGCCATTGAAATAAATGGCACTGCAACTCACCTCCAGCAGGAGAATTTGTCAGGCCGAAACCGAAAATGACTTATTTCTCGCCTTTTATCATTGTATTGTAAGCACATGGTGCTTGAATAGCTTTAGCCAGGGAATGACAGCTGCCAGTGGCAAGATTCTGCAGACGGTAGCTGAATGTAAATACAGCAGGTAGTGGGCTAGTGCAATAGCCGGCCTGCTAATGGCCATTTCAAATTGCAGTAGCCAATAGCAGGCTTGCTATTGTACCTGCACACTGCTTGCTGTACCCTCCTCCCAGCGTGGAGGAGAGAGCTAGGTGATCCAACCAACTAAATCGATGAGCATAGTTGACAACTATTCTCATTATCGCTTAATCAATTAGTTGGTTGCAGCCCTAGTTTCCTTCAAATAATATAGAGGTATTTCAATCAGTCCAGCTCCTTCCAAAACCACAGCACGAAACGATAGAAGCCATTGTGACACCCATATAAAAATTGAATTTAGGATCGAAGAGAAATGCCAAAGAGCTAAATACATACTTGAAAACACGTTTCGTGTTGGACCTCACAAATGAATTCATTTCTGTACAGACAACCTAGTGCTTAATATGCATTCTTTATAATGCCCAGCAAAACAGGCGACAATGCTGGTTCAGCAGTTTAGATTCCTATGCCACCTCTCTATCTCCAGCCTTCTCATAGGATAAAGAATCAGCATCACTTCTGTCCAATGAGCTGACCAGGGCAAACATGACCCAGTAAGCAGAGGTATACATCCCATAATTAAAGAATGAAAGTCAGGAAGTGCGAGTGAGTGATAACCCCAACTATATCCTCATAGATTACAGCTTTGTCTGATGTGTGCTGCACAACAGAGCATTTTTTTTTACAATAAGAGCAAATACTACCAAAGTTCCCATACAGACTGCTTTAAGTTACATTCTTCGAGCCATCCCTCCCTGTACACTGTGATGTACATGACATATTCCAGTATGTGACATGCTCATCATTACACTGTGCTGCATGGGACACACTCTGGGCTATCCCTTTCTTACTAAACATGATATAATACAGACTATCCCTTGTTGCACGCTGTGCAGTATGTTACATACTCCACACCACTACACTCTGAATATTGTGTTGTACGTTATTGTATTCTTTACAGCCGATTATCACAGTATTGCAGAAGCTATTTATACCACTGGGTCTTTTAAACTCCATTATGTTCAATGAATCAGAACACTTTCGTTAGTACAGGGGGCTTGCTTGCCTGGCCAACCCTGTCCTCCCCTTGCCGATTGGCCAACCCAGTCTTTCCCTTGCCGCTTGTTTGGCTCACCCGATCCTCCCCTTGCTTGCTTGGCCCACCCAGACCTCCCTTTGCTGCTTGCTTGGCCCACCCAGTTGTCCCCTGGCAGCATGCTTGTCCTGCCGAATCCTCCCCTAGCTGCTTGCTTGGCCCGCAAAATCTTCCCCTTGCAGCTTGGCCCACCTAGTCATTGCGTCGCTTGCTTGGCTCATCCTGTCCTCCGTGTGCAGTTTGCATGGCCCGCCCAGTCCTTCCCTTGCTGCCTTGGCCCGCCCAGTCCTCCCCTTGTTTGTTTGGGCTCTTTAGTCCTCTCCCCTTGTTGCTTGCCTGGCCCACCCAGTTCTCCAATTTTGTCTGCCTGGCCCACTGTTTTTCTTTTCCACCTACCAAATTCCCTTTTTTAGTTTTACCTTCCTGGCTCGCCTTCTCTGCGTCTATCTCTATGACTGACTCACTGTGTCTGGTACACTCTGTACTTTTTCACATCACACTGTCAGTTATTTCCCAGCATTGTCTGCAAAAAAATAAAGAATTAGATTAATTTACCACAGTGCATCAAAAATACTGCCCGTCATATGCTGACAGCGCAGAGCCGTGCTGCAGCCGGGAAGGAACCCGAGAATATCTGCATCTGCCTCTCTAGAGCCAGCTGTGCCCGCCCCCTCCCCCATATGTCCCTCCAGTCAGCACTAGAGGAATGGAGAGGGGAAGAAAGAATTCATGTGGGGAGCCGTAACTGACAGTCACCACTCTCTGCAGGGAGAAGATTGTGAACTGAGCGGCTTGTGATCGCTCAGTTTTCATTGTATAGAGCCGGCATGTGACAGCTGGAGTGTCACACGTTGGCTCTAACTATAGTGATGAGTATATTTCACTTTCCCCATAATTCTCCTTTAATTTTACCAGAAATGTTATAACTTTGAGTGTTCTCCGTTTGTGCACAAGGGGTTATGGAGATGGGGGGGGGCTGATACCACGTGGTTTGGAATTCAGAGCTGTGTTGTCCAGTCAGAGAAGTAAAGAGGAATATTTTGCCCTGACATACTCTAAATATATGTGACAGCATGCATAGACTGCTCCAGGTAGTTGTTTTCTTAACCTCTTGCATACCGCGGATGTCAACTGGTTAAAGTGGACCTTTACCCCCTTTCACTAAAAATCACATCAGCATACAGCTCTGCATGCGGATTTAAAATCATAGTATATTAATAAGTTAAACAAACATGTTTTTCTTTTACTTACAGAGTTTTTCCACTTCCTGGTCCACTTTGGCACATATGATGTAATCTGTGCCCAAGCATTGCATCCTGGGAAGATTACATCAGCAGTGCATTGCTGGGAAATTTCATCTCACGAGATCTCAGGGAAAGGCATTTTCCTACCCTGAGATGATGTGCATGCTCACATGTCCTAGTCACATGTGCCAGAGTTCCAGGAAATAAAGCTAGATATATTAATCTTCCCTCAGAAGACAGGGGAAGAAAAGAAAAATAAGGTATGCAAAGAATACAAAGCCTGCAATTATCTAGAACAGTGGTTCTCAACCTGGGAGACCCCAGGACCCACATTTGTCCACGGTCATGAAGTCACGACCTAAGTCGCACTGCAATGGAATGCACGGCGGTGTGGGCTGCTGTGCTGTCATGGAGCTCCATCCATACGTGCATTGCATGTACAGCTCCCATGCGCACCAAGTAGAGGTGACAGGAGCCAGAATGTGATGTCACTCCAGTCCAGGCACCTCTACAGAACATGCGAGGGAGCTGTAAGCAATACAGGTTTGGATGGAGCTCCCTCGCTGCTATACCCCCAGCCCACCCCACCCCACCTCAAGCTGACACATATTTTGAATGCCTGCTCGGTGTCAGAACGGACAATGTTGCGCTAGGGGGAGGCTGAGGAGCCTCTCACCTAGAAAAGTGGATAGCATGCGGCGACCCACTGAACATGGGGTCGCGACCCACTTTTGGGTCACGACCCACCAGTTGAGAACCAAGGATCTAGAAGTATGTGTTTGTAGATTGTCATTACTAAACATTTCTAAAGGTGTCTTTGTTGTTATTTTAAAGATCTGGGTCCACTTTTAATGTTTCTCACCCGGTGTTCCTGCCAGTAACAACTTTGTACAGTGGGCTTCCTGTTTAAGGCCGACATCACAAAGTCCCTAACACACATGCTTCTTTCAGTAATGCTGTGTCAATGCACAGGGATGATCCCTGTAGTCTCTTGTACTTTAAGAGCTTGTTCACACCATGCCCATTGAGGTGTGCTTTTTTTTCCCCACCAGACATATATGGTGTGAACAGGGCACATAGAAAACAATTGATTTCACTATATATGTGCCATGGTGTGCAGAGAAAAGGCAGCTCAATGAACATGGTGTGGACAAGCCCTAACCCTACCACTCACTTCTGAGGGCCCTTAGAAAGTAGTGTGTAGGGTTCACCACAATGCACAGCTCCCGTGTCACATATACATGACAGCTCCGTCCACCAGAGAAATGAATGGAGACTGGTTTGCACAAACTAACATAAAACAAGTGTGCAGGATCACCATGCATACTAGAAATGTCTCCTAAACAAAGTGACATGTCATCCATACAAGGAGGCACTATGCCCATCCTACAACTCTTACATCCCATTCAAACCTGAGCACGAGTTAAACAGTTTTGTTTTTGTGCGTTTTTAGGCGTGAGCGTTTTTATTTTAGCCAACGGAAAGCTAGTTTCTAAGAGAAGGAGGAGACATTTGTCAAGCGCAAAAGTGCATGTTACGTGCATTTTTCTGATGCTACCACTAAAATCAATTTCACCCAAGCTTGTGCAAAACGGTCAGTGACACCCCTCCCCTGCCAGCCCAATCAGATGTGGTTGGGGCATTCCCTGTCCCGCAGGTACATATAACAAAGTTGCCAGGAATGCCCCTGCCGCAACTGATTGGGCTGGAGTGTCACTGACAGTATTGCACAGGCTGGGTTTACATCAAGCCCATGCACATCACTAGCAAACAGGCACCACTGAAAATAATGGGATTCTTCACAATGAGCGCTGTCACACTTTAGAAAACGCAACAAAACGCTCAGGTGTGATCGGCGGCTCGTAGATGACACGTAAAGTGCACACAATGATGTTCTCATTCAGAATACATGTCTGGTAGCTCTGAAAATGACAAAAGCTTAGAACCCCCATTCATCTTTCTGCTGGGCTCTGTCTTGGCTTACACTTCTACCTACCTGGCCCATTCTCTCTCCACATAACTGGCCCATACGTTTTCTATTACCTAGCCATTGTTACTTCTCCCCTGCTCAGCTCTATAATGACAATGCTCTCGGCTCTGAGTGTATAGTTCAGTCAGTAACACCTTATACCTGGATTCTAGTGCTATCAGCTCTCGGTCAGTGCTTTTCTTTTATCAGTACCTGACTGTCCATGTCTCTGTGGGCAGATTGTTTCTTTCCTCTCGTGCTGCTCACGGCGCCTACGGCCTCATCCTCTCCTATAACGGCCCTTATTCTCGCGGCTTGCCCAGCACAACGAGACAAAAAAAGAAAATGCACCGAATCTACGAACTCCCACAGGCCCCGAATAGGCCCGAACCCCCTTAGGTGCTTAATGGATCACTCCGCCTGCCGATCCCACAGCCGGGATACCGGAATGTACCACCTTGAATCTGACCAATCCGTGGGTTGGTGTAGGCGGCGCTTCCTGTCAGGAAGAGATTACAGAGAAAGAAGGAGCTGGTGAACATATTCGATAGGCGGAGAGGGGGGTGACTGACGCTTTGAACGTCCAATGGCTACATCTCGAGGGTTACCATAGTGATAGCAGGTTCCGGCTCCACATTCCGAGATTTGTCGCTCCGCCTGCTTTATTCTCGAAGAAGTGATTTCTTAAGTGGGGTTATTGTGTTGCAGGCGCAGGCTTCTTGTACTGGCTGCCTTCATGTTAAATGGGAATAGGAATGATGTTCAGGACATGCCTCTGGATACATTCCTATGGGTATGATAAAATATAAACTCAGTCACTAAAATCTTTAAAAGCTTTCAATTACAAAGATACATTTTCAATATTTTTTAATCAGCAGCTTTCATTAAGATAATAGCTAGTAACCCTGCCAAAAGGATCCTTGTTCATGAACTTCCTCTTTGGTGTAGGGTGACAACTATGTCCTTGTTTCCTAGTTACCCTCCTGCGTTGTCACAAGTAGCCCACCAGAGTGCTGGGGGATCTTTATGTGAGTCCCAAGTATATAACCTACACTCTGGCGTCACAAGGGGGGTGCAGCCTGCACCCGGGTGACACCATTGGAGGGGTGACACCAAAACGACTGACAGTCATTTTGGTGTCACCCCCCTCTGAAAAGTCAGGCACTCGGTCATGTACCGAACGCCCGACAGTATCAGGACAGAGAGGAGGGGACCTGGCGACACACCTTATCCCGCCGAGTGACTGTCCCCTCCTCTCTCTGCCAGCCTACATCACCAAGATGGCCGCCAGCAGGTATCAGAAGATTGCCACACGTGCGCGATGACGAGTCGGCGGGGTGACACACGGTAACCGCAGTATTGGGACGCCTTACACACACATGAACTTTAATGGTATCCCAGTCTTCATCCGTAGGGTTCAATATTGAGTTGGCCCACCCTTTGCAGCTATAACCGCTTCAACTCTTCTGGAAAGGCGTCCACAAGGTTTAGGAGTGTGTCTATGGGAATGTTGGACCATTCTTCCAGAAGCGCATTTGTGAGGTCAGGCACTGATATTGGATGAGAAGGCCTGGCTCGCAGTCTCCGCTCTAAATCATCCCAAAGGTGTTCTATCGGGTTGAGGCCAGGACCCTGTGCAGGCCAGTCAGGTTCCTACACCCCAAACTCGCTCATCCATGACCTTGCTTTGTGCACTGGTGCGCAGTCATGTTGGAACAGGAAGGGGCCATCCCCAAACTGTTCCCACAAAGTTGGGAGCATGAAATTGTCCAAAATGTCTTGGTATGCTGATGCCTTAAGAGTTCCCTTCACTGGAACTAAGGGGCCAAGCCCAACTCCTGAAAAGCAACCCCACACCATAATATGTTGACTCGCTCACCAAAATGCTTGTCAGTAGTGCATATTGTACAGAAGTTTAAGGTGGCCATACACTTTACAACCATCGCAAGACCTCAGTCTTGCGATGGTTGCAAAGTAATTTAAAAAATGTACGATCTGCCCATCTTGGACAGGCAGATCGTACTTGCGATCTGAGGGGCGGGCTTCCGATGACTGCAATGCTGAACGGGCAGTGTGCGCGTGCGCACACCGGCCCGTTCGGCATTTGTCTCCCGAGCACCGTTCAAACCAGCCGAAAATCGTAAGATTTTCGGCTGGTTTTCTAGCATGCTCCTAAGACAAAAGACGTGCGACCCTACAGTAAAACGGTTGCACGTCTTCATTCACACTGCACGATTCTCGTAAGATCGCGGGATTTCCCGCTGTTCTCGTACTAGAATCGTGCAGTGTATGGGCACCTTAAGAGTGGGCATTATACATAGTGCAGGGGTCAGCAGGGGGTATTGCAAGGATCAGAAGATGTGTGGTGCGGGGTCGAGCACATATTGCAACGGGTGCAAGGTGCAGGAGTGCGTAACACACAAAATACAACGGCATGGAGTATTTACCACACGGGCCAGTGTACCAAACAGATATTTCTGAAACTCCGCCCAGTCTCGCAGACGTGGATTGGAGGTTGCATGGTCGGCAGCACAGCTCCTGTTTGATCTGTCTTTGCACCCAGAGAACACGGTGACACGGAGAGAGAGTTGTCAAGCATTTTTAAATAAAGGAGGTTTTTTAATTTTGCAGTTTTACGCTATGGGCTGTTTTTATATTTTATTGGATATGGTCGTGATGACATGCTGACGTCATTTTCTGTGCAACGATTGTGGAGAGATGGTCTTTGCATAAGATCGATTGGAGACCCATTAAAGCGATTCTAGCCCTGTTCAGGTCTATTTATAAGGTGAGCGGCCCACTGAGAGGGGGAGCACCTGGGTGATAATTGGAGTTGACGTAGGAACTTTGTACAAAGAACTTTCACAGTGGAAGGATAGAGTGTGGTGCACTTGGGACAAATCCTGAGCACTATATACGTGTGATTCCACATTTGTGTATATTTGAACACGGAATATATGGTTGAACTTTCCAGAGGACTATTATTTATAAGAAGATTCATTGTGAACACTTTTTTGATTGCATGTATTATTTAAGCACATATTTATTATAGAGATTTGTTTATGTATTGTTCTAGATGAAGCGCAGCACATTCATTATAATTTGATAATACCACTAACCGTTGACCGTGGAATATTTAGTAGCAAGGAAATTTCACGGATGGACTTATTGCACTGGTGGCAAACTATCATGGTACCACGCTTGACTTCACTGAGCTCCTGAGAACGACCCTTTCTTTCACAAATGTTTGTAGAAGCAGTCTGCATAGGTGCTTGATTTTATACACCTGTGGCCATGGATGTGATTGGAACACCTGAATCCAATGAAAAGGAGGGGTGTCCTAATACTTTTGGCAATATAGTGTATGTAGTCATTAACAGCCTGTCAGTGTAATTCAATTTGCTTGCTTCCATCCAAGGGACCCAGCCATCTCATTCCCATTGTTTAGTACAGTGATTGGAGGCTGCCGCCTGGCTGGGTCCCGCTCACCCTCTTCCTTGTCAATTGCGCCTACATTTCTAGGCAACGTAACTTCTTATGGAGTAAGGACCAACATCCAGACATCAGACCTCTTCCTCCCATCAACATCCTCTGCCAACTGCATTCAAACTTGGCTGTGCATGTGTGTGACCTGGGATCTGCTTAGCTGGCTGGCTTTAGTTAGTAAAAACATGCCTAAACTAATCTAACAAATTTACTGACTCAAACTTTACAAACTATATCATGGGACTGTGTATGAACTACATCATTTGTTGGGAGGGGGGTCACTCA
This sequence comes from Nanorana parkeri, assembly GCF_000935625.1. Classification (NCBI taxonomy): domain Eukaryota; kingdom Metazoa; phylum Chordata; class Amphibia; order Anura; family Dicroglossidae; genus Nanorana; species Nanorana parkeri. The sequence continues at coordinate 199,822 of NW_017308224.1, read as the reverse complement.
GTTCTGGGATTGGGATTTATGGAATTGGGGCATCCAGGAAGAGACACCTGGCACTGGTGACAAATTCATCTACAAGTGAGAAAAGTGAATGTATGCACCAAAAGGAAGAATGTAAAAATGGTTCTCAAAACAGATTACAGGTCACAAAAAAAGATTGGTTAAAGCAGAATCAGCTCCTGGTCAGCAAATATTATTCAAAAACGTTCCGATAGTCCTACCTCGGCACATATTAAAACATTGTTTGTCTGTGAGTGACCGAACAGGCATGTCTAGAGGAAACTCTAGGTAAGCGAATAAATGTAACCAACCTACTTCATATTCAGATATGCCTCCACCAACTGGGAATATTGTTATCATATGTGCATATATGCTTTGTTCAAGAACTACCTCTATGAAGTCTATAATGCCCTGCTCTGCCTTCCCGGCCTGCAGAGTCTATCATTTCAAGGCAAAATGTGTTTTTCACTTTAATTTCATGGTCAAATTTGTCTTTTGTAAGTTCAGAATTTGTTGTTTCACATTCTACACATGCAGAATCATTTTAGCCATGTCTTCCACATCCAAGTTTAAACACTTGTGGCATCAGATCCTCTGTCTAGTGTAACTACTGTAGCCCCTACCACCTTAATTGGAGCGGCAAATAAAATTTAGTGTTGCCAGCACTGTAATCAGGCTGGCTGATTTGTATTTTGTCATGATCTGGTTAAATCTATGTATTCTGCGATTGATTGCACCTACCTGTGAGTGGTTTGTGACCCTGCCACAGACTGGGACAGCCAATAGGGGAACATCAGGAGTGCCTATGCCTCACCAGCCAATAACTAGGAGTTTCATGCTGGTGGAGTTCATAAATACTTAGGGATTGCTATGTCCTCAGGGGGTGTGCGAATGGCATGTACAAGGTTGGAGAAGCTGACTAGGCCTCAAGCCTGAAGGAGGCCACATGTGGACCCAGGTGTGGTCTGGAACTATCTGGGGAGGAGAATCAGAGGAGCCCTATGACTGTTGGAGTTGCCAGGAGCTGACATGGACCTCAGGAACAAGTCAGGAAAGAACTCATGCACATCCCTATTCAGCTACTGTTCTACTGCACAGTATCAGTTCCTGTTCTACTGAAGTATTCTCTGAACTGTGGAAGCCTGAAGGGATTGGCGAGTCTGGCATCTGTGTATTTTTGCCATGGATGTCTGAAGCCCTATACCCTCTCTCCCAATTTTGCTGTCTGTTAATAAAGCATTGAAAAATCGCTCAAGGGACTGGCGCCCAATTTGTTGACCACATGCCTTCAGTGGCTAAGGAACTACCCCTGAAAGTGAAATGCCAGCCCTCCCTACCTTTTGGGGGTCCACCTCAGGCCTCTGAGGGTCAGAGGGGTGTGCTACACTACTAACTTATACTTTTCAATGTTAACCCCTTGCAGCCATTATCAGACGTAACTAATGTGTTATCTTTCCATATATCTATAAAAAAAAATATATGTCATCATTCCTTAGACAACAACTAGCCCTGGGCAAAAAATTATCAGAAACTTTGATCTCTGATATCATGTCATCAAACAGTTCAGCCAAATCAAACAGTCACTTTCCAATAGAAACTTGGCAAACTGTAGTACAGTTACCTGATATTAAAAGGGACATTAAAGTTAAAATCCCCCCTCCCCATGCTGCTTTAAGGACTTACCTTAAATGATGCCTCTTGATCCGATCATCTTCTTTCCAGTAGTTTTCAGGAGTCCCTCCAGCGCTGGTGGACGGTCCCTGATTCAGCACTGCCTGCTGTGTCTTCCTGTCCCACGCACGCAGTCTCTGCGCGTGCACGCTCCAGGGCTGCTTGCATTGACTTACCATGTGTCTCTCCTCTTCTCCCGGCCAAAGATCTCTCCCGGTCGAAGATCTCTACTGCGCATGCGCCCGCCCCATGATCCCTCACGGCCGCTCGAGAATCTTCAGATCTTCATAGTGAAAAGATATCTTGTTGCACTCCTTACCAGATAAGGATACCTGTTAAACAGGTTGGGTGCCTGTAGTAACCACAGATGGCACCGTGAATAAACTGAATTTGCAAAAATTTCACCAGCACTCCAATGTTCCGTGAAAAAAGCAAAAGTCCATTTATTGTAGGAATATTGCCATTCAAAAACTAGCGCTTTCGGGGGACACGCCCCTTCTTCAGGCTCTCCTGCGTGGCCCCCAAAAGCGCTAGTTTTGGAACGGCAATATTCCTACAATAAATGGACTTTTGCTTTTTTCACTTGACTGAACTGAGTGCTGGTGACATTTTTGGATCTTCAGATCTTCAGACGGTAGTGAGTGGCATAGACATGGGTAAATAATAACCTTTTTGATTACTTTATTTTTTTGAATGTTTTTGTATATATCTACTGCCTGCTTGCAGTAGATATATGCAAAAAAAAGGAATGTTTAATTCTACTTTAATGTTGTTTCACCTAAAGAACAACTCTGGGCATGTAGAAAATTAACCCTTGCAGTGGGGCTACCCACATACTGCAAGGGTTAAGTACTCGTTGTGGGTGGGTCTAAAAAAAATATATATACATACATACACTGAGCGGCCAGATTATTATGACTACCCCGTCAGTACTTCGTTGGGCCACGAGATAACTCCACGAGATGACTTCGTTGGGCCGCCCCATGATTCTTTTTCCCAGTTTTTTTTTGGTCAAATTAGGTACCTCGGCTTATATTCGGGACGGCTTATACTCGAGTATATACGGTATATATATTCACACACACACTCACCCGATCCTTGGTCCCGCCTGGGCACTTAACACTTGCAGTGCAGGGGTAGCCCCACTGCAAGGGTTCTTTTTTTTTTTTTTTACATGCCCTGAGTTCTTCCTCTTCAGTAGCATTTTAAGGTTCAACTTGGTTTCTGAGAAAATGATCCTGTTTTAATGAAACCACGCCCTCCTTAATAGATCAGTGATAATTTAGTTGAGCATGAAGACCTCACTGTTGGGAAATGAATAGTATATGAGAACTGTCTTACTTGTTGCTATAGTATTTTGTATGACCATAACGTCCACTGCATATACAAACCTTTTGTGCGGTATAGAAAGTACTTCATACTCTCATATGCACTCTTGTCTTGTGGAAGATTGTTTTTTTAAAGATGAAAATTGTAAAAACAGATGAAGGTCTTTTATTGGATCGGATCTTCTAGAAACCCTTATTTTACTGCACACCGAGAGAGATATTAACAGAAGTTTAGTTTGATTACAACCTTGATACATTTGCTCATCCTCCTTCACTTCTCCAAAATATTCTTTTTTTTTTTAAAGCTGAATACAAAAACTACAGTCAACGCGCTCTTGTTAATGTAGACTGTTGTGAGCCAACATAGAATGGCGTCTGATGCTCTAAGCTGCAAACTGGAAGCAAGGCTAACGTTTTCATTTTCAGTTTCGTTATCCTTGCAGCATATATATTTGACATTGTTGGCTTTCAAAAGTCAATACTGTTAGGCCTGGTTCACACTGATCGTATTGTCGCAGGGGATTGAGCCTGACCAAAAGCTTCACCGAAAAAATCCCATTCATTCATATGGCCCCTGTGCACACCTAAGCGTTTTGTGGCAACAAGCAAAACGCATGTCGCTGGAAAAAAGTACATGAGCTTCTTTATGGCAGATCTCAGCTCGTTTTGGCACCATATAGGCAATAAGAAACTATTGAAAAAGTGCTTAGTAATTAGTTTTGCATGTATACATGCGTTTTGTCCACTGCAAGGGCGGACTGACCATACGGCCCAAGAGGGGGCTGGTCACCGACCCCCGTGCCCTTTTCAGCCCGCATGGAAGAGGACGCGGGTTTATTAAAGCGGCAACGGCAGTGTCGCTCGCCTCCCGGGCCCACTATACACTGCCATTGCCGCTTTAGCAGAGCCGCATCTCCTACAGCGGCGCGGCCGAGAAGAGCTTGAGGTGGGGGCGCGCCGTAGTGGATGGGGGCGTGTCACAGTAGACGGAGGGCAGACCTACCGCGGAGGGCGAACGGAGGGACGGAGGCACGAGAGCTAGGGGGGCCCCACTGAGATCCGGCCCTGGGCCCCCCACTAGAGCAAGAACTAGAACTGCATGGCGGGGGCGGGTAGGGGGTGTTTTGTGGGGAGGTCGTTGGTTGGGGGGTCATGGTGGGTAGCCCAAGAAAATGTTTGCCCATGGTCCAATCAGTATTAAAGATGGCCGTCTGGGGACAGGGCATGCTAGGAAACCTCTGCTTGGCTATGCCCTGCACACTTGTTGCAGGGAAGCTGGTGGTCCATACACTCTGTCCTCGTTCAGTGGCAGATCTACTGGTCTCTACTGCGCAAATGTCAGATGGTTATCACCTGTGGTTGGTGAGTCTGTGGAGCGGTATTATGCCAGGACTGCGCCATATTTAAGGTACCTGTGTGGGCAGCTCCGGGCCTTGACAGTTGTGAATGGGAGATAGAGGTGTGGCCAAAGAGGCTTCTGTCTGTGATGCAGCTGAAAATAATTTTTAATGAAAAAAAGCATGATTAGGGCTTAGAAGGCCAAATCTAAAGTGAAGTTACGACATCAAAGAACAGTGACACAGGGCTTCTAGCCTGGTTTCCTAGATGTCAACAGGCCCTGACAAATCTGTTTAACCACCTCCCGTCCATTGGCCGTTCCTGAACGGCCGGACGGGAGCCTTATAGGAGCAGGAGGGCGTCTTAAGATGTCCTTCTCCTCCCCTCGCTCATGTGTAGTGCCCAGTGCGCACATGAGTGGGGAAACTGTCAGAAATGTAAGCAGATCTCTTCTTCATCAGCTTCTCTGGGGGTCCCTAAGTGGCATTAGGGGTCTTGGAGACCTCTGATGTCTCCATAAAGACGACCTGTTATTGGAATTGGCTATCCCATAGGGGGTTTCTTAACCCCCCTATGTGATAGCAATAAAGTTAAGTGTAAAAAAAAAAAAAGCTAAAAAAAATTAAAGCACATCCTGTTTTCTATTGGCCGGCACCTGCCAGAGTCTTCTAGTAGGTCCCGGCCAATGAATAACAACTGGGTGGAGCCGGCTGTGACGTCACGGCCGGCTCCGTCCAGTTGTTATTGTTTAATGACAGATCAGCATCCCCTGGTCATTTGGGTACGCTGATCTGTTATTACAACTGGGTGGAGCCAGCCGTGAGATCACAGCTGGCTCCGCCCAGCTGTCATCTGCGTGGAGATCGGTCGGCTTCGGCTGACCTTTTTCCCTGCTTCGGCTGTGAATACAACTCAGCCAAGCTGATGCCTATGGGTTCGGCTCGGCTGCTGTACGGGCTATAGTGAATATTGTGAATAGCCCGTACAGCAGCCCTTTGGCTGTCACCTAGGACCCCCCGTGCGAGTGTGCGTGGCTGAGCGGATGTCTAAAGACGCCTGCTCAGATCTAGAGAGCTCCCGGCTGGCCGTTTTTTTACAATGGCCGGCCGAGAGGTAGTTAAAGTTCCCCCACCCCCCAAACGAGTCAGGTGCGCTTATGTGCGAAAACAACAATTCTGCCTATGGTGTCGCACATGTTGCATATCGCGGCAAATGTCTGAGTGAGAGCAATAATTCTATGGCCATTAATTACTGATAATACTAAACTGATGAGCGGTAAAAGCGATTAAGGCATCGCATATGGCCAATTTTGGGTGTGGTCGTTTTCTGCGATTTCGCGGGTGCGCGCAATGTATGGTGTCTATATACCCGACATGTCCCCATCTTTTATATTTTACCAAAAAATTGGGGTGATAATAAATGTTTCATAACATTTCATAGGGAAACTGTTTTTTTTTCAAAGTTTTGGGTACTTTTTTTGTTATATAGTAAAAAATAAAAGCCCCAGTGGTGATTAAATTTCACCAAAAGAAAGCTCCATCTGTCCCCAAAAAATGGTATAGAATTCATGTCAGTACAGCGTTGCATTAAAAAATAAACGTCAGTCAAAGTACTTCAGCACTGAATACTGAAAAATGGCCTGGCCAGGAAGGTGGTTTAACACCCTGGTCTTCAAGTGGGTAAGTATCACAAGGGCCGGATTTCCCACAAGGCCACCGGGGCCCAGCCTCGGGGTGGCAGGGGTGTGGAATTTCTATCGCTCGACGCCTGGGGCATGCAGTTCCGGGCGCCAGGCAGGTAGTTTTTTCTCCCTACATTTAGCCCTGCTTTGGACAAGCATTGCTAAATGTAGACCGTGAAAAGCTGCCGCTCGTTTGTGCAAGTGATCTCGGCAGTACCACCGAGATGACTTGTATGCAGCCTGCATATCTGTCCCAATCCACCCCCCCCCCCAAAAAGATAAGATAAATAAAAATGTAAAAAAAATAAAAAGAATTAAAACCAACCCTGCTGCCCCCACCATCTGGTTGCCATTCTCCATTGGGGATGGGGTTGGTGGGGAGGAGGTCATATTGAGGAACCTGGCCTTGGGGCAGCATTGAGGAAATCCGGCCCTGGGAACCGGCATATGCCTGTGCCACTTCTAAACTGAGAAAACAAAGCAGATCCTTCTCCTAACTAAGAAAGGGGACCCAAGCCCCTTTGTCAGTTAGGAGTGATCTGCTCTGTTTTCTATGCCATGACTGTAGCAGACATAGCATGGAGAGCCGGAGCTGCTTGGTTTGTCTCCTTTTGCCTGCCCTAGCCCACCCACTCAGCTGGGTGAAAGGGAGGAGGAGGAAGGTGTTAACCCTGCATTTGCTAAGGTTTGCCGCCGGACATATAGGCAGGGAAAGGAGCTTTCCCTGTCTATATGCAGGCTCTGCCCATGTAGTGTGTTCAATGAATGGGCCACTGGCGGAACTACCAGGGTCGCAGCGGTCGCAATTGCGACCGGGCCCTGTTGTTCCGCCACTTGGGGGGGG
>NW_017308224.1:185641-192584 GCF_000935625.1 Nanorana parkeri | reverse complement strand
AGACCCTCTGCCCCCCTCCTGAGACCTTTCTGCACCCCTCCTGAGACATTCTGCACCCCTCCTGAGACCTTCTGCACCCCTCCTGAGACCTTCCGCACCCCTCCTGAGACCCTCCTGACAACCTCTGTACACCTCCTGAGACATTCCGCTACCCCTCCTGAGACCCTCCGCTCCCCTCCTAGGACCTTCCGCTCCCCCCCTGGGACCTTCCACTCCCCCCTGGGACCTTCCATGGTTTCTTGCACTGGGGCCCTGAAGGTTCTAGTTACGCCTCTGAAATGGGCAGAGAGAAGCATGTAAGCTGTGTGCCAGGTTACCACAGACAGTTCCCATCTCGTACCTCAGGTCCAATCTAGCAGGGGTCTTTAGCAGTTTTATATATTGAAAACTGCTGCAATGCCTTTGTGTCAAACCTGCAACAATTTATTTTATGCTCTGAAATAGAAACTGGCATGAGTGGTGCAGATAGATCTGAACACATTCTTTGTTAATGTGGCGCATGCTCCTTGCACCAGTTTTTTGAGCCACTATAAGCTTCGTTAATTCCCCTTAGTGTTTGGATAAGCAACAGTGAGAATCTTCAACTGTCCTCTGGTGGGGTGGTTTAAATGCAGTAAATTTTATGATTTTATTTATATATTGTTACAGTTATACCCTAAGATTTTATACATTTTATTTTTTCAGGCTAAGGCTTTAATTTGGTAGCAAATTCGAATAAATATATCTTCATTTCCCCTTTATTAGGAATAAATAACAAAAACGAGATAGAGATAAAGCATTAGTCTTTCACAAAAAAAAAAATCTCTATCAGTGTGCAAAGGTGTAGATTTAAGCATCCCTCACCAAGTCAACTCACATTGAGCTTGCTCACACAGGGCTTATAAACAAAGTGCTTTGATCTAAGTGGCTTAAAAAAATTGTCGTTTAAACAACTGGAGTTTGAACTCTAAGTACTGTCTTTAATTTTCTATAACTTCAATAAACATTGTAACTGGGATAATGTATGTTAGTATGGTTGAAGGGTTTGTTCGGTGCACACTGTGCCACATGTATACACAACTGGAGCCACAGCTCCAGGGTGAATATGGGAGCAGGTTGCACTCCTGTAAGCTCACATTAGAGCTCAAGAAGAGCAAATTGCAACACTGAGGAGGCTTGACAACTTTGAGAAGAGCCTGCTGCTCACTGAGTAGGCAGTTAATGGGGTTGATGTGGAGGGGTAAGTGAGGATGATCAGATAAGGAAGTTAGGTTACTGTAGCTAGAGGGAGTGGCAGGGGCTCACAAAAATGGAAGGCCAGACCTGTGTTTGAACACCCAAACAAATTTGCTAAGTTGGGTGAAGATGTGCAGGTGGCAAACTCAGAGTTAGCAGCCCTAGATGTCACTGCTACCCCTAACAGCTGGCAGAGCAGCCCATCTAGTCCAGGTGGTGAGGGTAATGCAGGAAGGCCTAGACAGGTTGTAGTAATAGGGGATTCTATAATTCGGAGGACTGATGGAATAATTTGTCGTCCAGATCGCCTCAACCGAATGGTTTGCAGTCTCCCCGGGTTCGGCATATGGTGGACAAATTACTGGGAGGGGCTGGTCATGACCCAGCTGTCTTGGTCCATGTTGGGACCAATGACAGAATACGTGGAAGGATCCTTAAAAATCAATTTAAAGAACTAGGTTGCAAGCTGAAGGGAAGGACCTCCAAGGTAATTTCTGGAATATTGCCTGTGCCATTCGCAACACAGGAAAGACAGCAGGAGCTTAGAGAACTAAACGCATGGCTGAAGACCTGGTGTAAGAAGGAAGGCTTTGAGTTTCTAGAGCACTGGGCTGATTTTCATTGGGAAACAAACTATATGCTAAAGATGGTGTTCACCTAAATGGGAGGGGGGCTGCTGTGCTAGGGGAGAGGTTCATGGGAGGGTTGGAGGAGTATTAAAACTAGGATTGAGTGGGGAGGGAGAGATGGAATATAATGGGGCAGGTACATCAAACAGGGGTCAGGCTATAAATGGAGGGTAGAACAGGGTAAGATGGGGGGAGGGAGATCGAACTGGATAAGGAGAATTCCATGTTGCAAACAAACATTGGAGATTATAGTACTAATTGTACTACAACAAAACATACAGCAATTACAAGTGAAAAATGTAAAAATGGCTTGAATTGTTTCTTCGCCAATGCCAGAAGTCTGCATAGCAAAATGGGAGAATTGGAAGCTTTGGAGAGACTAGGTAAAACGAAAAGGTTGCGGTGTTTGTCTCTGTGTGTGAGGTAATCTAAAAGTAAAGTAAAGTGTGAAAGAGGACTTTGTTGATGGTGAGTGTGTTGATGGTGGGTGTGATAGTGCTGAGGCGTTATGGGTGGAGTTGTATACTGGTTTGCATAATGCAAAGGTAATTGTTGGAGTTTATTACAGGCCAACCAGCGTTAATGAAGAGGTAGAGACTCAGCACCTTACACGGATAGAAAGGTCTGCAAGGGCGGAACATAGTATTAATGGGAGATTTTAACTATCCTGACATTGATTGGCATAATGGCATTGCTGGAACAGTAAAAGGGCGGACATTTATAAACTTATTGCACTAACATGCACATACTGGAAAAATAAGAACACGACTTCAGGAGAGCAAATTTTCCCATGCTGAGGGCTGCTCTTCAAGACTTCGACTGGGAGGGAATATTTTCAAAAAACACTGAACAAAAATGGGAATGTTTCAAAACAATTGTTCCCAGACCTACAGCAAAATATTTTCATGTAAGCAATAAATTTAAAAGGCTAAAAGTAAAACCCATGTGGCTCACATCCAATGTTAAAAAAGCCATAAAGAATAAGAAAAGGGCGTTTAAAAAATATAAAAATTAAGGAACACATTCGTCATTTGAAAGCTGCAAAAAATAGAACAAAATATGTAAAAAGGAAATAAAGATCGGAAAGATTCAAAATGAAGGACAGGTTGCAAAAGAGTGCAAGACAAACCCCCAAAAAATAATGTAAATATATTAAATAGTAAAAAATTCAGGTCTGAGCATGTAGGCCTCTTACAAGATAATTTGGAGTTGGTATCTGGGGACAAAGAGAAGGCAAATCTATTACTTTCTTCAGCTCTGTGCACACCAAGGAACAGGATGTAACTCAAGTCCATAATGGGGATAGCAGCGCCATAGCTTCTAATGAACCACAATGGCTGACTATTGATATGGTCCAGAAACAGTTAGACAAAATAAAGGTGACCAAAGCACCTGGACCAGGGGGCTTACACCCACGTGTCCTCAAAGAATTGAGCTGTATAATTTCAGAGCCATTGTATCAACTTTTTAGAGACTCTAATGACTGGCTTGGTGCCAATGTGGTGCCTATATTTAAAAAGGGATCAATTACCAAGTAATCACAGTCCTGTAAGATTAACTTCAAAAGTTGGAAAGATACTTGAAAGTTTGATCAAGGATCACATGCAATTGTTTTTGCTTGAAAATAATATCGTAAGCGATAGTCAGCATGGATTCACAAAAGATAGAAGTTGTCAAACAAACCTACTTTCTTTTTATGAGGAAGTGAGTAATAAACTGGACAAAGAAATTGCTGTGGATATAGTATACTTGGACTTTGCAAAAGCATTTCACCCAGTTCCCCACAGACGGCAAATGTATAAGTTAAGGTCTGTAGGTATAGCGTATTCAATCTGTTTTGGATAGAAAACTAGCTTAACCCCTTAAAGACAAAAGCCTTTGTTTAATGTTTTGTTTACATGTTATAATCCGCATTTTAGGCCTGAAAATTACTTAAAACAACCAAACATTATATATTTTCTGAAAGCCAAGGCCGTGTAGAATAGAATAGAATGGTGGCAGTTACAAATTTTTATGTTGCACAACATTAGCACAACTTATTATCAAACCCACAAATTTTGTGAAAAATGCACTTAAGTTAAATTTAGTGCCCCAAAAAACTATATAAAACCATTTTTTTGGGTAAAATATAAAAGATGAGGCTACAACGAGTAAATAGATACCCAACATGCCCAGGTTAAAAAAATTTGCGTCCTTGAAACTGCGACAGAATTCAGTACCCCAAAAAGTCCATACACAACGCTTTTAAAGCCGCTACAGTTCGTCCGTTTAGAAATAGGTGTAAATATTGGCCCCAAAATTATTGCTCTCACTCCGGCGTGCGTGGGGATACCCAACATGTGAAGCGCAATCATCGTTTTCATAAGTAGGTGCACCCGATGCGTGTTTACGTGAAGATGTGCTCGCTCGCAGGGGGGGGACTTTTTTTATTTTTACATTTAATTTGAGTATTTTGGCCGGTTTGTCAGCTAGCTAAGGGTCAGGATGTAGCACGGATGTCGGGAGCTGCAGTGAGACACGTCTGCTCAGTCTCACATCCCGGCCACGCCCCCACATTTAATTTGTTTAATCTGATTTTTAAAACTGTTTTTTTTTTAAACTTTACTCTTATTGCTATCACATAGGGGGGCTTACAATCCCCCCATGCGATAGCATAATGGCAGTGACAGGTACTCTTTAAGGTGATGCTGGGGGTCCAAAAGACCCCTAGTGTTACCTTTACACACTAAATAAGCTATTGAAGTGCAGATCGCATTTCAATAGCTTATCGCTGGGCTAAAGGAGCCCAGCACTGACAGCGATGGGACCGGAAGTGATGCAATACACGTCACTCCTGGTCCCATATGTATGGGGAGGGGATTGGCGCATGGATGTTCATTGGTCTCCTCCCCAGCTTCCCCGCTGACACCCGGCAAGCCGGTTCCGGGCCCGTAGGAGGGGCAACGGAGCCCGGGATCTTAGAAGCGATCTGGCGGTAGCTGAGCCGCCAGAATCGCTTCTACTGTAAAGCCAGTCGCCGGCTCGACAAAACTGAACAGACTCCCAGCGGCTCTATGTAACCCCTTCTGACTTCAGGACTGGATTATCCTGTCATAGGTAGTGAAGGGGTTAAGGACCATATTCAGAGAGTGGTGATCAATGACTCATACTGTGAATGGTCTGAGGTTGTTAGTGGTGTCCCCCAAGGTTCAGTGTTGGGCCCCTTCCTGTTTAATCTTTTTATAAATGATATAGAGTTGGGAATTAAAAGTACTATTTCTGTGTTTGCAGATGATACCAAGTTACAGTGTGGCAAATAATTATTTGATCCCCTGCAGATTTTGTAAGTTTGCCCACTTACAAAGAAATTAAAGGTCTATAATTTTTATCATGGGTGTATTTTAAATGATAGAGACAGAATATCAACCAAAAATCCAGAAAAAACACGTGACACAAATGTTATAAATTGAGTTGCAGTTCAGTGCATAAAATAAAAATAAATGATCCCCAAGCAAAACATGACTGAGTACTTTGTGGAGAAACCCTTGTTTCTTGTAGTTGGTTACCAGGTTTGCACACATCTCAGGAGGGATTTTGGTCCACTCTTCTTTACAGATCTTCTCTAAATCCTTACGGTTTCTTGGGTGTCGCTTGGCAACTCGAACTTTCAGCTCCCGCCATAAATTTTCTATAGGATTAAGGTCTGGAGACTGGCTAGGCCACTCTATGACCTTAATGTGCTTCTTCTTGAGCCCCTGCTTTGTTGCCTTGGCGGTATGTTTTGGGTCATTGTCATGCTGAAAGACCAATCCACGACCCATCTTCAGTGTTCTGGCTGAGGGAAGGAGGTTCTCATCCAAGATTTTACAATACATGGCCCCATTCATTGGCCTCTCAATGTGGCAAAGTCGGCCTGTACCTTTAGCAAAAAACAGCCCCAAAGCATAATGTTTCCACCTCCGTAGATGTGCCTTCTTGAGAAGGGGGACCTTGTGGGCGCTGCAGGATCTCAATCCATGGCGGTGTATTGTCTTACCAATGGTTTGTTTGGTGATTGTGGTCCCAACTGGCTGGAGATCATTCAAAAGCTCCTCCCGTGTAGTTCTGGGCTGATCCCTCACTTTTCTCATGATCATCCTTACCCCATATAGCTTCTTGCTGATAGTCTTGTAGCCCTTTCCAGCCTTATGCAGGTCTACAATCTTGTCCTTAATGTCCTTTGACAGCTCTTTGGTCTTGCCTGTGGTGGTGAGGTTTGAATGGAAGAAAGAGATTCTGTGGACAGGTGTCTTTTATATACATAACGAGTTGTTGTTAGGAGCACCTTCTTAAATTGACAGGACTAATCTGTGTACCACATAGCCAGTCTGTGGGAGCCAGAATTATTGTTGGTTGGTAGGGGATTAAATACTTATTTTACTCACTGAACTGCAACTCAATTTATAACATTTGTATTATGTGTTTTTTTCTGGATTTTTGGTTGATATTCTGTCTCTATCATTTAAAACACACCTATGATAAAAATGATAGACCTTTAATTTCTCTGTAAGTGGGCAAACTTACAAAATCTGCAGGTGGTCAAATAATTATTTACCACACTGTATGTAGTGGAATACAGTCCTTACAGGGTGTCTCTAACTTACAAGCAGATCTGAATGCACTGTGTGATTGGGCATCTAAATGGCAAATTAGGTTTAATGTTGATAAATGTAAAGTTGTGCACTTGGGGACTAAAAACATTCATGCTTCATACACTCTAGGGGGAGTATGTTTGGGGAGTCAGTGATGGAGAAGGATCTGGGTGCTCAGGTAGACCATAGACTCCATAATAGCAGGCAATGTCAAGCTGCAGTTTCTAAAGCAAGCAAAATACTTTTTTTGTTTCAAAAGGTGGATAGACTCTAAAGATAGAGACATAATCCTGCCCCTGTACAAAGCATTAGTAAGACCTCATCTGGAATATGCAGTTCAGTTTTGGGCACCAGTTCACAAAAAGGATGTTGTGGAACTGGAGAAAGTGCAGAGAAGGGCAACCAAACTCATAAGAGGCATGGAGGAGCTCAGATTTGGAAGATTAGCTGAACTGAATTTCTTCTCTCTGGAGAAGAGGCGATTAAGGG
>NW_017308224.1:177747-185543 GCF_000935625.1 Nanorana parkeri | reverse complement strand
GTTTTGTTCTTCGGGAGAAGAAGGGGAAAAGGGGGGGGGGGGGGGGGGGGACATGATCACCATGTATAAATACATAAATGGTCCATATAAAGAGCTTGGTGCCAAATTATTCACTTTAAGGTCACTTCACAGAACTGCGAAAATGTGGAATAGACTCCCCAGGAGATAGTTCTAGCTAGCTCAGTTAAAAGGAGAACTATGATGTGAGTGAAAATCACCCATCCTCATAGTTCAAGCCAACGTGTGACAATGAAACTGTCACACGTCGGCTCAATAGATCGGGAAGTAAGCGAACACATACCGTCGCTCGCTCACTTCTCGATCATGACCCTGCAGAGAGCCGTGACTGTCAGTCACGGCTCCCTGCAGCGATTCCCCCACTCCCCGTTCTGATCCTCCAGCGCTGATTCGAGGAACGGACGGGGGCGGGTACAGCTGGCTCTGCCTCTAGATAGGCAGAGCCAGCTGTCACTCACGCAGCTGGGTGGATCTCAACAGTAATGTCGGGATCCGTCCCAGCTGCAGCGGTCTCAGTATTCCGCGAGCTGTAGGACATAAACTAGCATCCTCCCGTGACCCTAAAGAGAATTATTGGGAAAAACACTTACCCCATAGTTCTCTTTTAACGTTTAAAAAAAAAATCTGGATGTATTCCTAAATGCATAGAATATTACTGGATATTGAGTTCTTATAGGTATATTAAGCACCAGAGATTATTGATCCAGAAAATATCCGATTGCCTTATGGGATCAGGAAATAAAAAAAGATTCTCCCCTGTTGGACAAATTGAACTATGAACTAGGGTTTTTTTTTGCCTTCCTCTGGATTATCAGTGGGCAACTGTGGGCATAGCGTTCTGTTTTAGGTTTTTCTTCTTTCTTTTTTCCTCTTCTCTTATCTCTATAGGTTGAACTTGATGGACTTGTGTCTTTTTTCAACCTATGTTTGAGACAAATTGTCAGGTGGGTCCTGCCCCACGAAAGGCAGTCTGGCACCTCCCTTCTTAGAAGAGAGCCATGCTGCAAGGAAGCAGTGTGTACGCAGACAATAGGAGAGCATGTGTTCTGGCCTGCAGTGAACAGGCCAATGTCTGACAGAAATGTACTACTGCAAGAGGAGCCATGTGTTGAAACAAGGAGATGGTGGCCTGTCCAGCCTTTAAGACAGGCAGATATATAAAATAAATAAATAATTAGGGATGTCCCAATACCATTTTTTCAAGACAAAGTACAAGTACTTTCCGATACGTCTTCTTCAAAGGGACATGTGACATTTTTTCTAAAACAATATAGACTAATGATTTTAGGACAGCTTTTTTTATAATTATGAAGAGTCCTGGATGTGCCAAAACTTCTTCCATTTG
Organism: Nanorana parkeri; assembly: GCF_000935625.1. Lineage (NCBI taxonomy): Eukaryota > Metazoa > Chordata > Amphibia > Anura > Dicroglossidae > Nanorana > Nanorana parkeri. The sequence goes on along the minus strand of NW_017308224.1, from coordinate 184,180 downwards.
AGAATTATGGAGGCCCCTGTGTTCTAGGGGACCTCATGGCTTTTGTTCTGCGTATTTTTACGATGGATGGATGCCGGGCTGCGTGCATTGACTTACCCTGTGTCTCTCCTCTTCTCCTGTCCTAAGATCTCTACTGCGAATGCGCCCGCCCCATGATCCTTCAATGCTGCTCAAAAATCTTCAGATCTTCGGACGGGAGCCAGCGGTGGAGACAGGAGGTAATAACCTGTTTGGTAACTTTTTTTTAAATGTTTTTGCATATGTCGACTGCTAGCTAAGCTCTATTATCTATGCAATGAATAATAAGTACCTTCATTTTTAATTCTTTAACTGCTTAAAAAATGTATTTATTTCCCCTGTCTCAAACTTCCTACTAGAGGGTGGCTAATTTTCTTCTCCATGGTCGCTGAAAAGTAGCCACCCTCTGTGCTCTCTCCTAATCAGAACTACAAGGCGTGAGGATGGATGAAGCTCTCTCACATCTTGTCTGCAGATTCCTCCTCTCCTCAGTCTTCTCCCTCAAATCACTCCCATCTAGACTCTGCATGCTGTGAGCTGTGTAACGTGCTGGATTTCTTCAGCAGCAGATACCTATCTTTATCTGCCAAACTAAAGGGGGGGGGGGACGTGCGAGGTGAGCTGTGTTTTACTGCTTCTCATCTCCAGCACAGCATATGAGCATTCACTGCGCACGATGAATTAGGGGAGGTGTAGTCACAGGCAGAGATGCGCATGTAAAGAAACAGTGTGCACTTCTCAGAGCAGGAGATCGGAAGTCTAAGGGGAAAGGAGAAGGCACGGGAGCACGCAGAGCACTTTTAAAACTTGAAAAACCGGTAAGATTATAATTTGCAAATATAAATAAAATTTAGAGAATGTGCTATGTGCAGAGTTCAATAATAGCCAAAAAGTTTTGTGTCAATTTAAAGTACCACGAAACTCAGCAGTTATATCTTAAGCTACATTTTTGTTAATGGTTATGGTACTTTAATGTATTTTTATTTGTGTATCACTCGGCTGTAGATCCTCAAATTATCTCTGAATTGGTGCTGACACTGTCCTTCCTTCTGGCGGGGGGCTACTTTTGTTATCCATAGCCTCTGTGTGTGTTGTAAAGTAGCCACCGCTCCAAGCTCACTCCCGTGATGGATTACAATCTCAATACAAATTAGCAAACTAAACACAGCCCTGTATGCCCGCAGAACCAGGGGTAAGAGGTCTGCACATACTTGTAGAACTACAAGTGACAGCTCAGCTGCAACTCTGCAGATGAACTATGACAGAATGATTAATTACAGATCATTTGGCGATCCCTTTAAAGCCCTTGCCAAACTCAAAGGCATCCACAGCCTTCTTTATGGAGGGCCTTAGAGAGCTCCTTTAACCTCCTGCCGTCCGCGCGTTAAGAAAAAACGGACGGACTGCAGACTCGCATCAGCGGGTTGCCGTCTCTACCCCTCCTAGTCCCCCCCCCTTCGTTTACGTTTATGTAAATGTGCGCCAGATGTGTCAGCGCACGAAAATGACAATTGCACTACACATGTTACATATCGGCGCGAACGTCTGAGTGAGAGCGATCATTTTAGGGCCATCAATCACTAATAACACTAAACTGATGAGCGGTAAAAGCTTTTAAAGCGTCGCCTATGGCCAATTTTGGGTAATGTAGTTTTTTGAAGTTTTGCGCGCGTGCGCAATTTTAAGGCTTGACATGTTTGGTGTCTTTTTACCCGACGTGACCCCTTCTTTTATATTTTACAAAAAAATTGGGTAATAATAAATGTTCTAGAATTTAATATAGGGGAAACCGTTTTTTTTTAATACATTTCTGTAAATTTTCCTTAATATAGTAAAAAATAAAAACCGCAGTGGTGATTAAATACCACCAAAAGAAAGCTCTATCTGTCCCCAAAAAAGAGCATAAAATGTATTTCAGTACAGCGTTGCATGACGGAATAAATGTCAGTCAAAGTACCGCAGTGCTGAACACTGAAAAACGGCCTGGATGGGAAGGGGGTTTAACACCCTGGACTTCAAGTGGTTAATCTTAACATGATGACACCACATACATAAATAACAAGGAGAACAACAGAGCTGAGATATCTCACGTTTAAATAGGGCACCGTCATACTCCCTAAGGAGGTTCTAATCATTGGCGCGCCAGATTCTAATTTTATGGTTTTAAAGTGGTGGTAAACATAGGGTGTACTTACTTTTTCTATATAACAAATCAGCATTTTTATTAAATTGTATTATGAAAATGAATACACCATGTCAATTTTATATGTAATTTGTCCAAGTATATCACCTTTATCTGTAGGCACTATTTGAGTCAAGATCTTATGGTTGTCTGATCATATATGTTGAAAAAGTCAACAATTCCTATGAGGTGTACTTACTTTTTTGCATTCCTGTAGATTTGTGGGAAAAAATTCCAAGTGTGAATGCAGAAAGTGAATTTTCAGTGACATGCTCCAATTCATGGCCTATCCTGTAATAAGTTTGTCAACCAGTCACGGAAATTCTCAATGACATCCTTGGATACTTTACAGGCAATTTTCTATGGCCCCACAAACAGATCTTCGAACCGTTTGTCACAGAAGACTTATCTGATCTGTGGACCAACGAAAATACCTTACTTAATCTTGCCATCAGTTGTCCATGGAAACATCTGTGTCAAATAACATAAAGTTTCCCCTTCTTTGTTCATTGCTTCCACAAAATGTATCATCAGTCTTGAGTTTTATGTGAAGTGGAGGCAAAAATATCTGTGCTGAGTTAACAAGTGCTTTATGCGCCACATTTGTCTGTCCTGGAACTAAATTCCTTTTTAATGTAATGCTACTTTTTTTGCATGGGAAAGGGGGGCTTTGATGTAAAGGGGGCACTCTGATGTGAAGGAGGTGCTTCTGATGTTAAAAGAGCTCATAATCTGAAAAGGGGGGCTTCTGATGTAAAGGGTAATTCTGATATGAAAGAGAGGAGGGGCTCTGATGTGAAGGGAGGTTCCTGACTTGCTAGTTGCCTGGCTGTCTCTTATTTAGTACTATCCGAGTCAGCGGCCTGAAACAAGTATGCAGTAAGCCAAGTCAAAGTAAACTCAAAACTTCTGATCTGCATACTTGTTCTAGGTTAGTATTAAAACCAGTGGATTAGCATGCCAGCCAGACAACTAGGATGTTCAGAAGGACAACAGTGGCAGCTCACATATTTCTCTCCACACATGATTTCTTTAAGGAAAGTTTATAGAAGCCTTATTGTAAGGTCTGAAAAAAACTAAAAGGGTTATTCACTTAGCTGTTCGGATATTCACTTCTGGCTTGTGCGGCTGATTTCAGCCGTACATCGGCTAAAATCAGCCGTACATCGGCTACCTTTGGTCCGCTCAACATGCTCTGCATGTTCGGCTGAGCCGAAGTGCAGAAGGAGTTCCACCCAGCCAATCTAACATCTGGATCGGCTGAGCTGAGGCACCGGCAGCTCACTCTCTGCCGTTCGCACCTATTCTCATAGCGCCGAATGGCAGTAAGTGAATAGCCGAATGGCGCTGAGCTACCTTGGAGGTACCAAGCAGAATAGAAAATAAAAAAAAAGTTGAAAATTTATTTTGAAAATGTAAAAAAAATAGAAAAAGAAAGAAAAAGTTTAAATAATTTATTTTTTTTTAAACGCTGCACGCTGACCCGATCGCACGTGACTAACTCCTGCCGCATAACAAAGCATCTGACAGATGCCCGCTGAAGAAAAACAATTGGGCGGAGCTAGCAGTGACAGCTTGCTCCACCCAACTGTTTCCTATTGGCCGGCACCTGCCAGAGTCTTCTAGCAGGTCCCGGCCAATGAACAACAGCCGGCTCCGCCCAGTTGTTAGTTTAATGACAGATCTGCGTCCCCAGGTAATTTGGGGGCGCTGATCTGTCATTACAACTGGGCAGAGCAAAGAAGACGGCTGGCTCTGACCTGCTGTCATTTGTGTGGAGATCGGTTAGCCCTTCGTCTGTCACTTTGGGTCGGCTGCTGTACGGGCGATTGTGAATAGCACGTACAACAGCCCTTCGGTTCGACTGAACCAAAGGGCAGAGGCGGCCAAAGCGAGCCGAAGGATCAGCTGAAGCTACAGCTGGATCCTTCAGCTCTTTAAAGAATAACCCCCTAAATAAAAGATCAACTATGCTACCTTGTGGAAATTTCCTTCACCCATTTTCCTCTTTTGAAAATAGTGGCTTATGTCAGGGAGGTGCCTTTTTTCCCCTGAAAAAGGGGGAATAATAAACACTGCCTGGCCAAACAAAAAGTCACATACTATAATATTTTAATTACGGATGCACAGATACGAGTATCGGTCCAATACCGAGTATTTGGGCGAGTGCGAGTACTCGCCCAAATGCTTCGATACTTACCTCCATTATCGGAACTTCCAGTCAGAGGGATACTTACCTCTGACCGGCAGTGCAGAGGGAGCATGGAGCTGGCTTCCTTTCCAGTCAGAAAGCCGGGAGGTGGGTTATGACCCGCCTTCCAGCACTTGTTGCTAGGCAGCCTGGTTTAGCAACCAGGCTGCATGTAATGACCCACCTCCCGGCTTCCTGATTGGTCAGGAAGCCAGGCTGCCCCGGAACAAGGATGCCAGCTTCACTTGTTGGTAGGCAGCCTGGCTTCCTAATCAATCAGGAAGCTGGGCAGCACGTCATGACTCATGTCACGGCTTCCTGATTGGTCAGGAAACCAGGCAGCCTCGTCAAGTGAAACTTGTTCACTTGTTATGGGCGAGTACCGAAAAAAATACTGAAAAAACGGTATCAGTGCATCCCTAATGTTATTGAACTGCCTTTAGCTTTGATTACGGAACATATTTGCCGTGGTGTGATTTCGATAAGCTTATGTAATGTCAAAACATTTATTTCCATCCAGAGTTGTATTAATTTTTCCCCAAGATCGTGCAGTGATGATGGGAGAGTCAGACCACTGCGTAAAGTCTTCTGCAGCACATTCCAAATATTCTCAATTGGGTTAAGGTCTGGACTCTGTGGTGACCATTCCAAGTGTGAAAACAATGTCTCATGCTCCCTGAACCACTCTTTCACAATTTGAGCCCAATAAATCCAGCTATTTGCTTAGCTAAATCCGTGTGGTAGATTTTTTTTTGGACAGGCAGTGTGTGTATAAAAAGAATAGACTTTCTTTTGCTGGAAATCAAAAACAACAAAAAACGCTATCTTTATGAACAGAGGCAGCAGTCTGAATCTATAATTATCCATAAATACAGAATTAATATTGATTTTCATCTCTTACTAAAAAGAGGCCACAGAGTCCTTTTATTTTATTTTTTTTGTTAACAGAAGCTTTATATATAGTATGTGAATATGATTACCATAAAGTATAGGTGAAGCATAAAACTTATGTTCTAATATTGCATAAGTTGGTAACAATTAGAACTAGGGATGCACTGATACCAATACTAGTATCGATATTGGTGCCGATCCCGAGTATTTGGGCGAGTACTCGTACTCGCCCAAATGCTCTGATGCCTAGCACGAGTACTTCCGGTATCAGGAAGCCGGGCAGCGTGTCATTGGTCTTGATTGGTCGGGAAGCTGGCCAATCAGGAAGCTGGCTTCATGCTCCCTCGTCCTCGTGAGGTAAGGTTACATTACCTTAGTGCAGTGGTGGCGAACCTTGTCACTCCAGCTGTGCCAAAACTACAAATCCCAACATGCATCTGCCTCTGGGAGTTATTTCTGTGGCTGTCAGAGCCTTGCAATGCCTCATGAGACTTGTAGTTCCAAAACAGCTGGAGTGCCAAGGTTCGCCACCAATGTCTTAGTATGTCCAGCCTGTCGCCCCCAGAGCCTCTCCAGCGAGAACGCGGCCTTCCTCCGGTACCCAGCCGGAGCCGCCTGGCCAATCAGGAAGCCGGGTGCCATGTAATGACGCGACGCCCTGCTTTCTGATTGGCTCATGCTCCCTCGTCATTACACGGCGCCCGGCTTCCTGATTGGCCGGCCAAACGGCTCCGGCTGGGTTCCCGGAGGAAGGCCGCGTTTTTGCTGGAGAGGTGACAGGCTGGACATACTAAGGTAAGAGGGGACTTTCTTGTTAATCGGGAACAGGCTAATCAGGAAGCCAGGTGGAGAGTCAATACACGCCACCTGACTTCCTGAATAGGACTTCCGTTACTCGGTAATTGGTATCGGCGAGTACCGAAAAAAAAATCATCAGTACTGCTAACTTTTTATGAGGGGGTGAGTAGAGATATGGACGGAGGTAAGCCGGTAGATGTGGTATATCTGGATTTCTCAAAGGCTTTTGATACGGTACCACACAAACGCTTGCTACACAAGCTGAGGGCTATGGGCATAGATGAGGTGGTGTGTACGTGGATAGAGAACTGGCTACGGGAACGTGTCCAGAGGGTATCTGTAAATGGCACCTT
>NW_017308224.1:143983-173275 GCF_000935625.1 Nanorana parkeri | reverse complement strand
GGGTATGGAGGACCAGAGCTACGAGACGAGGCTACTAAATTTAAACATGTTCACATTAGAGGTGAGGAGATTAAGGGGGGATATGATTTCCATGTACAAAATGTTTAATGGTGGTAGCAACATTAGCGATAAACTGTTTAAAATTAACTCCGTTACAAAAACTAGAGGCCATCACCTAAAATTGATGGAAAAAAAATTCCAGCACAAGGGGCGAAGGGGGTTCTTCACAGTAAGATCAGTTAGGGTCTGGAACTCACTGCCACAGGCGGTGATTTCAGCAAATAATGTGGAATTGTTCAAGAAACTTTTGGACGATTTCTTAAGGGACCGTAATATACAGGGGTACGGGTACTCCTAGAATGAGATCCTAATAGGTTGGACTTGATGGACTAATGTCTTTATTCAACCTCAAATACTATGTAACTATGTATGTAAGTACTCCTACTCGGTACCAAAATACCAGTATCGGTGCATCCCTAATTAGAACTGCTGTTATGTTTTTAACTGCACCCCAGGGGTCCAGAGCGAGACAGAGAGACTCACCTTCACTTCCTGTCCTGCTGACAAGGGTTTCAGAAATATCTGTTTGGTACAGTGGCCCGTGTGGTAAATACTCCATGCCGTTGTATTTTGTGTGTTACGCACTCCTGCACCTTGCACCCTTTGCAATATGTGGTCGACCACGCACCACACATCTTCTGATCCTTGCAATACCCCCTGCTGACCCCTGCACTCTGTATAATACCCACTCTTAACTTCTGTACAATATACAATATGCACTCCTGACACGCATTTTGGTGAGCGAGTCAACATATTATGATGTGGGGTTGTTTTTCAGGGGTTGGGCTTGGCCCCTTAGTTCCAGTGAAGGAAGTCTTACGGCATCAGCATACCAAGACATTTTGGACAATTTCATGCTCCCAACTATGTGGGAACAGTTTGGGGATGGCCCCTTCCTGTTCCAACATGACTACACACCAGTGCACAAAGCAAGGTCCATAATGACATGGATGAGTGAGTTTGGGGTGAAGGAACTTGACTGTCCTGCACAGAGTCCTCACCTCAACCCGATAGAACACCTCTGGGATGAATTAGAGGGGAGACTGCGTGCCAGGCCTTCTCGTCCAACATCAGTACCTGACATCACAAATGCGCTTCTGGAAGAATGGTCAAACATTCCCATAGACACACTCCTAAACCTTGTGGACAACCTTCCCAGTAGAGTTGAAGATGATATAGCTGCAAAGGGTGGGCCAACTCAATATTGAACCTTACGGACTAAGACTAGGATGCCATTAAAGTTCATGTGCATGTAAAGGCAGGCGTCCCAATACTTTTGGTAATATAGTTTATCTTAAGAAATCGTGTATAAAAAGTAGACTCACAAGGGTAATTCAATGAAAGCTATATAATAAAACTGGCGTTAACAAGGCAAAAAGCTACTTGATGAAAAAGGCCTCTCCGAAATTAAAAAATATTCTGGTTTCTTAGGGCCCATTCACACCATATGCAGTGCGTTCCGGCACGATTTTGGCCGGAATGCACTGCATCGCATTGCGGCCGGCTCACTATTTCATGGGGTCGGAGGGGGCGTGGCATGCCATTGAAGTGAATGGCACCGTAGCCACGCCCTCCGTAGCCACGCCCTCCGGCCGCAATGCGATCACATGCACGGGATCGCAAGGCACATTGTGCCTTCGGTCCGGTCCAGTGCAATCAAAATAGTGCTTGCAGCATTTTGTTAGCACCGCACCAGACCGCAGGCACAATGTGCCTTGCGATCCCGTGTGAGTGATCGCATTACGGCCGGAGGGCATGGCTACGGTGCCATTCACTTCAATGGCCCGCCTCGCCCCCTGCGGCCCCACGAAATAGTGAGCCGGCCACAATGCGATTCAGTGCGTTCCGGTCAGAATCGGGCCGGAATGCACTGCAACTGGTGTGAACGGGCCCTAAAGGTGGAAAAGGCTAAGGTCGTGAAGTAATTCATAAGCCAGGGAACATGTACTTCAATTACCATCAATAGAAAAGGCTCATCTGTAATTTTGTTTTCGAAAGCACTGGCTAATGGCACATGTACACATGCCCTTCAAGCCCCCTGGAGAGGATACGCATACAAGAACAATTCACTTAGTTTTTTTAGCCTTTTTTGTCCAATAACTATCAAAACGCTAATTCTTCAATAACACGCTAAAGCACTTTGGCTTTTGGAGCAAGACAAAATTTAGCTAAACTTTTGAAGAAAATCAGTTCCCCAAACTAAAGAACTTATACCCCTCAGGCTGGTAGTCAGGTTATTAGGACTTTGGTCATCAATAAAGAGGGCCTATAATAAAAATTCTCACTTAGCATGATTCAGCAAGGCACGTTAACGTTACCAAATGTCATAATTATTTTGATGTAGAAAAAGTACTTCCTAAATGCCATGAATAAAATAATTCTGCTTCTAAGCTCTAGGCAAAGATCACATGGTGTCCAACTACCAGGTTTGTAGTGGGCTTTCCACATAATTCACCTAAAGCAAACATATTGTTTTCAATACGCAGACTCTGTCAGGTGGTCCCACAGTCAGGTAAGAGGATCAGCAACCAGGAACTGTATATAATAAATGATTAAATATATGATTGCAAACTACAGAAAAACAAGTTTTTAAAGCATGAATAGAAACGTATAAAGTATTTATTGCAGGTATTTATATAGCACCAACAATTTACACGGTGCTTTACTTACTGCACATCAGTCCCTGCCCTCAAGGAGCTTACAATCTAAGGTCCCTATTGCACATATGCATACAGGGCCAATTTAGGCAGAATCCAATTAACCTTAGAGTGTGGGAAAAAGAACGGAGTACCCAGAGGAAACCCACGCAAGCACAGGGAAAACATGGAAACTCCTTGCAGATAGTGTCCTGACCGGGAATTGATCCAGGGACCCCCAGTGCTGCAAGGCATAAATGCTAATCGCCAAGCCAAATATTTACAATAAGCTGATCTCTTTCACATTTATATCTGAAAATAATTAACAAGACTATAGCTTCCTTTTAAGAATGTGAAAAGGGGTCTACTTGTGCTAAACCAATGAAAGTGCAACAAAACTTTCATTAAAAGGCACTGTCCACTTTGTGCCCCAAAAAAAAAAAAAACACTTGCACACACATTAACAGAAGAAAAAAAAAATTGCATTTGTTAATTTTTTACATTAGAGAGTGGATTGCAGGTGCATTGGCCTGGCTCCTGTGATATGGGTAGAACATGAAATATGGTCAGAAAGATGGAGCTACTCTTTAAGTGCCCTGATCAAAGATATGATCCTACTGTGTTCTTATACACTACAGAATGATCATAATGATTTGACTATGTATTTAAAAGAGAAGTAAAGCCAACCTTATTTTTTGGGCTTTACTTCTTTTTTTGGGTCACATGAGTACATTTACTAATGTGCCCCTGTGACCCAAAGTCAGCATATAGCAGGCTACTACACACTACATGCTGACAGAGCAGCACTGCAATCCTTGACGGCCCTGACAATATTGTCTGAATGAAGGAGTTAGGGTTATCCAGAAACCTCCACCTGGAAGAGACTAAAGGCAATCGGAGGAATCTGAATATCCATGCAGGTAAGAAGGGCATAACATAATTGAAGATAGCCAGGATTCCACATTCGCCATACAAGGGCATACTCTCTTGACCTCCTGCCATCTCCGGTAAGCCATGAGAGCCCGCTGAACAGTTCCTCCACAAGCAGAATTAGGTAAGCATGTAGGAGGGAGGAACAGCAACCAGACGAATTCTCTCTCCGGAAACCAGACAACGGACCATGTAGCTGGAAGTCAAAACGTGCACCTGGGGGTGTCCCACAAGGCAAGAACAGCTAGCAAACATCTCCAGGTGATAGAATCAGGATGAATAAATCAGTGGTGGGGAGATGCTAAAGTCCAAGGGGGGATCCATCTACCAAAGGCTGTTGGAACCTATAGTGGACCGGCTACCGGTAGCTGTGCACTGGGGCTAATAAAACTCATGAGCTGAGTGACCAAGGCAAATAAGCACTTACAGGTCCACGCGATGATTCACGGTTTGACATCTTTCCTTCGTCCAAGGGCCTGCGACCCCTCGACGAGGCTGAGCATTATCTGCCATCGGCTCAGAAACTGAATCCTCTGCTGCAGAGCATAGTCTTCTAGTGGTTGCAACCAATCTTGGATCAGCTTTATCTTCAAAAACTCAAGGCGGGCTGATGTGCAGAAATACGGAGAAGAAAGGACAAGTTCTTTCTCACTACTAGGTGAAAGGAAAATCCCTACTGATATGTGAATCCCATGTTTCTCAATCGATCTAGGAGGGGGCGTAAGATCGAGCAGAACCCACACACTGGCTCCATCAAAGTACACTGGGCTCAGTTTACCAGCCCACACCTTACATAGGATCTCCTCCTTAACGGTGAATCTATGTACTCTACAGATTTCTCAAGGGCGGTCAGGATCTAGTGCTTTGGGGCCAAGAGCGCAGTGCACCCGATCTAAAATCATAACAGTGTCTGGCGGCACATCTAGTATTTTTCTAAATATAGCTGTCACTAAATACAGAAGTAGAAGTGCCCCACAAACAAGTCCACTCTTGAAGCAGTCCTGCAGTCCTTTGAGGATACGGCTGCGCCGGGTGTAGTGCAGGAAAAACGGCTGCAGTTTTGCAGTGGTGGGTGAGGCATGTTGATGAAATTAACAAACAGGTAAGAAAGGTACGGAATATACTCAGCTCTCCTGCGCCTGGTCCATAGCGAAGTCCGTCCCGTCCCGCCTGCTCAGGATCGACATTGCCATCTTGAGGGGCAAGAATAAGAAATAAAATATGAGGGGGGGACATAAATGTTCCGCAACTGAGTTCGTCGATCGTCTGCGGTCTCATATGTCAGGTAGTGGGGAGGTGGTTGCCCGCAGGCGTGGAAGAAGGGGCATCGTGAGTCTGCTATGCAGGTCCGGTCGAGAAGGGGCGGTTGTCTTGCTTAGGGGAGAGATGGTCTGTTAGGAGTCTCCATGATGAGCGTACGGTGCCATCTTGAGGGGCAACCGTACGATGGCCAGTGGTATTCAAAGAAATTAAGGGGAACCATTTCTGCCTGCACTCCGGCCTCCTGCGTGGGTCGAGTGATCAATCTTCCGTGGCGGAGATCTCTGTAGCCTACTTCGCTTTGGTTTTTCGCGGTCCGGCAGTGGCAGGTGTCGTATCGATGATGTGGATGGTGGCGTAGAAGATTCCCGTTGGTTCCGTAGAGGTGGTGGTGTGGGTCTCAGGTCTTCATACCAGTCGTGGATGGTAACCGGAGGGAGATCTAGCATCGCGCAAAATGTCTTCCGGCGTACGTAGTAGTGCTGTCTTGCCCCTGTGGGTGGCCGAGAGACAGAAGGGGAATCGCCACCTGTAAACAATTCCATGGTGGCGCAGGCATTCCAACAGAGGGCGTAGTGCTCGTCTCTGCTGCAATGTGTGGAGGGAGAGGTCTTGGAAGAGCTTAACCTCTGTTCCGTCAAGGAATACAGTACCCCTTCGTCTGGCACGCTGCAGTATCTCCTCCTTCAGGGGAAAACTCTGCAGGCAGCATATGACATCCCTGGGAGATTCTTCCATCGCCGTCCTCGGCCGCAGTGCACAGTGTGCCTGCACAAATTCTATGGGTGAGTCCAGGGGGCGTTCGAGCAGGTCATTGAATAGCCGGAGGAGAGCGGCGGGCACTGAGTCTGGTGCGATCGATTCCGGGAGTCCGCGGACTCGGATGTTGGACCTGCGGCCTCGGTTATCCAGGTCTTCCAGCTGCCTCCGCATGGTGATCAGGGAGTGTGTGGTGGCATTTTGGTGTGAGCTGAGCCTGTGGAGTGCCGCATCTCTAGCTGCTCCGTCCCTCTCCACCACCTGCAGCCTGTGACCGATGTCGCGGATGTCTTCTCGCAGTTCCTTCACTGCTGAGTATAAAGTTGATTTTATATCTTCTGCGATCGAGGACAGGTCGGCTCTGGTAGGGAGTTGATTGATGCAGTCCCGCACCGCTGTCTCCCCATGTTCCGAGAACGGGGCCTGTGGCGTGCGGGAGTCTGTAGCGGCCATCTTGGGGGTTAGTGTATCCGAGGCCTCGTGGCGTTGGGTACGGAATATGTCCGGTACCTGGGTGTGGGTCGGGGTCCCTTTCGGTGCAGGTTGTTTTCCCGGTGGATACTGCGGGCCAATCTTCCCCATGTCGTCCTCGGGAGTGCTTTAGGAGCTAATGTTCGGTGCAAGTGTTCAGGAGCTCCGGAGTTAGGCGGCCATCTCGTTCTCCGTTCAGGTCACGCCCCACCGTCCAAATGTGTTTTTAGGCTTGTTAAAAATGAAAATTAAATACACAAAAGTACATCAAACAATTCTGTGCAGAATCATATATATAAAGATTTCAGAAAAGGACAGACATTCCTGTGTGCCAACTATTGTTACCTACTGCCTCTCCTTAGTTATCTTCTACTCCTAGAATTCTGCTGTCTTATTCTGGTGTGACCAAACCCAACGAATAGATAATAGAATAGAAAACTGAAAATTAAGTTGCAACAGTGTACATCCTAAGATCATCATAGATAGTTTGTCAAATGACACCTCCTCATGTATTACTTGCCCCTCCCTTTTAGATTGTAAGCCCTCATTGGCAGGGCCCTCCTTACCATCTTGTCTTGAATTGTAATGTCTTCCTTATATTGTTAAGCTCTGCGCAAACTGTTGGCGCTATATAAATCATGTATAATAATAATAATAATAATAAAATTACTTGACAGTGGTTTTCTATCAACTTGTATGTTCCCTAAATCAACTTCCCCTGACAGTTTGATGCATCATTAAACAGTACTATCTCATGCTATAGAGGCCGACTACACAAAGTTGAGTGTGTGTGTGTGGGGCGGGGCAAGATGAAACAGGCACATATACATGGGACACAACCCAGTTACATGTTGTATGGTCAGCAAAGTACAATAACCAATTCTCTGAATGTGTAAAATTGTATAAGGTCCTCTAACGGCTGTAGATGTCAGTTAATAAGACTGTACTCTAGACAGGACCTTTTGTAGGTGGACTGCTGGAACACTCCAGTTGGAACAGTGTGTTGAAGATGAATGTGCTCCCCCGATTTCTCTATTTCAAACTTTACCAGTTAAAATCTCAGGTGATTTTCTGAAAACGATACAGAAGGACTTAATTTCCTTTCTTTGGTCCCTCGCTTCACATAGGCTAAATAAATCACATCTTGCTTTGCCGAAGTTTCTAGGTGGGATGGGGTTCCCAGACGCAATTAAGTACCACTAGGCTACTCACATGGCTAGTCTTCCAATGGTGTAACATAACTTTGGGAAAACACTGGATTCAGTTAGGATAAACTCTTTCTTCTTTGCCTCTCTCATGTCTGGACCAAAAGCTTCATCTCATAATCGGTAATAACCCTACAGGTATTGAAGGGCACTCAGGAGATACTTGCCCTTGGTTGAGGCCTCTCGATTATGTCCCGTTGTTGGAAACCCCCGCTTCCCCCCTGGTGTCAAGGACAGTGCCTTCTTACCTTTCAGTTCTATAAATAAGTTCAGTTACTCATTTTTGGTCCCTTCCGGTGTTCCCTCCTTACAAGACTGACAAACTATGATTTCTTCACCCCTCCTACGATGGCAAGCCAAGCAACTTCATCATTTTCTGCAAGGATTTTAAGGCAACTCTTCTCCTGTGCAGGCGATTACTCCTTTTGCAGGAGGTTTGTAAAGAGGGTGCGCGTACTGACCATGACCTGTTTAGGGCTTACTTTCTCTTATCTAATTTACCTACCTCCGGAGTGCCACCTTTCATTTTGAAGTGAGAAAATGACCTGGAGACAAGGTTTACACCTACGCAATGAGAGCACATTCCCTTTTTAGCTCACAAGGCCTCAGTTTCTCGTGCTGTCCATGAAACAGGCTACAAGATTCTCACTAGCTGGTACTACTGTATGTCTCGGCAGTTTTACATAAGATGTTCCCACAATGATCTCTCTTGTGCTGGTGGTGAAGCCAAGAAATCAGCACTATGCTTTATATTTTCCTGTATTCAGTCCAATGGACAGGGCTTGAAAAATTTTAGGGTGTCTCATCAGTCAGTCAAAAATCTCACCAGTCAGCATGACCGGATTATAGCCGTGCAATTTATGTTAAATTTTTTTTGGGAAAGATAGAGCTTTCTTTTGGTGGTATAAAATCACCACTGGGGGGGTTATTTTTTACTATATAATGCAAAAAGTACCGTAAATGTAATAAAATATATATGTTTTCCCTACGTTATGTTGTTAAAAAACATTTATTCTTACCCATATTTTTGGTTAAATAAAAAAGACAGGGTCACGTCAGGTAAATAGACACCAAACATGACAAACTTTAAAACAGCGTGCACGAGTGGGACGAGTGAGGACGTCTAAAAACGCCCACTCACATCCAAGAAGCTCCCGGCCGGCCGTTTACTTACAACTGAAGATCGGGAAGTGGTTAAACCGGCGCAAGCTGCTACTCGTCCAGCTCCGGCGACCTCTTTTTTTTTTTTAGTTATTCAAGACCAAGTACTTTCTCTCAGGTACTCATCAATACCTATTATCAATAATTTTTCTTAAAAGGGACATGTGACATTTTTTCTAAAACAATACAGACTAATGATTTTAGGGTAGTTTCTCACCGGGCGCTGCGGGCAGGCCACTCCAGGGCGCTGCGGGCAGGCCACTCCAGGGCGCTGTCACAGACAGCTACTGCCAAGTACCCGGCAGGCTGCCTGAGGTCCCTATAAGTGTGGAAACTCAGGCAGCCGATCCAGTTAAAAAATGTCAAGGGCAGTTATTGGCCTTTAGTTTTGGGTCATTTTCAAGAGTACTTGTGAAAATGCCCTGTATCAGGACTACCATAGCTGAAAGAAGTGCTTGTAAATCGCCTGTTTCCTAATGCTTGTATAAATGAAGACGTAGAAATTGAAAAATGCAGCCATCACGTCACTAGGCATGCATGCCTATTTATAGAATCACCTATAACATAACATCTATCTGGTTTAAAAACCTGAGATCCCATCAGCTATTCACCCATCTGTACAAAAAGAAAAGTTGAACCACAGTAACATGAGATTACAATTCTGTCTGTAAAGGTTTCTTTTGAATAAACTTTGAATCAGTTTTATTGACAGATTGCACAAAATTCGAACATGCCTTACAGAAGTAAAGTAGGTATAAAAAATACACAACAAATTTGGTCCAGCAGTGGTAACAGGGGGCGGACATGTGGAAGTTCAATTAGGCATGTCAAAATCGAGATACAGGTTGAGGTCGGTGCAGTTGAGGTATAAGCATGTAAATACTTAATGGAAAGGTCCGAGGATACAGGAAAAAAAAATATAACACTAATAGTATCAGAACATTGGCTGTTCAGGGCGGATCCATGGGAGGGACTTAGAATAACCAATCAGGGAACGACCTGTAGGGGAAGGAGGTCGCCACTGTTTGAGAGATTATCCAAACAAATAGTTCAAACATTTGTGACAGAAGACGGGCAAGAGATGTCAACAGGGGGAAAATAGAGACAAGATAGAAGAAAAAATTGTTACAGGTAAGGACAGAGATAGCGAGACAGGAAAGTGCAAGAGAAAGAGAGGGGACCCTGGGGAGGGTCAGTTCATGACTATAGAGCTTTCATAGGGAATCAAGAAATATCACACCTGTTAAAGGACGTGTAGGGTCAGAGAAAGAAGTTGAGCTCCGGTGAAGCTGAGAAATGCAGCCACACACTCCATTGGTACAAAATCTTAGGAAAGGTATCAGTGTCAGCCGCCAGGAGCTCTTCCATGCGCATGATATCGTTGACATGACTGACCAACAGGGAGAGGGGAGGCGTAACCGACTGTTTCCAAAAAAAAGGGGGACAACCTGGTGGGCCGCGGTCAAGATATGTCTCAGTAGTATATTGTTTTGGGTTTTACAGGAGCCTGGTAAGAGGGATAACAAAGCCACAGCAGGTGAAGGTGGCAAGGTATCCCCATATATGTGGTTATAAACTTCAAAAATCTTTTGCCAAAAAGGAAAAATGAAGTGACAGTCCCACCAAATGGGTAAGTAGGTGCCACTAACCTCGTTGCATCTCCAACATACAAGCCAGACAGTTGTAGGCCTAAGAGCCAATTAGCGGTAGGACCAGATGAGCGGGCAACCGGCACAACAAACCGTCCAGTAGAAGGATGAATGAAGTCTCTAGCTGTAGGCCAATCAAATCTCACGTATCCCCCAACAGAAGGGATAGCAATACCGACGGGAAACAAGCAGTTGTCAAATAGGGAGGGAGAGAGGGCTAGGCAAAGTGGAGAAAGAATGCTTGGGATACATATCGTGCCAAGTTCTTAGCGCGGTAGTTGTAAGGGGGAGGGCTGAAGGGACATAGTGGGGGGAAGGGTCCATGGTAAGGCTCTAAGGTCCACTGGGCATAGATCCTGCTAAATAAGCACCGAAGGTTTGGACTGCAAGGGAGAGGACATAAACCAATCCAAAATTCTGGCTATGAGTGTGGCGCAGTGGTACATTTCAAAATCGGGCAGGCCCATCCCACCTTGCGATTTGTGTCTGCTTAACAGTGTCTTATAGCGTACTCGTGAATAACCCTTTTTCCAGATGAAACTAAGTCTCCATTTTCAAAGTATCGATTTTACCGAATCGTGATATCGTATCGCAATGGTAAGACTCAAAAGCCTGACGCAAAGAACTGAGGATAGGTAGGTAATTCAATGGAAAGAGATTTGACAAGTTGGATGGGATTGCAGTTCCCAGGTAAGAGACCGAGATTGCCATTGGAAGCGAAAGTTCTTGCGTAAAAGGGAAAGAGTGGGGGAAGATAAAGTTAGGTTCAGGGCTGTCAATTTAGACATGTTAACTTTAAAAGTTTCTGAAATCGACCAAATCTGTTAAATTCCAATAACAACGCTGGGATACTAATGTGGGGATGGGTAAGATATAAAAGCAAATTATCCGCGAACATAGACATCTTATGATGGAAGGAGGGATTTGGAATGCCGTGAATGTCCGGGTTCGAGCGTATGGCCTGCGCTCAGTGTTCCATAACAATGACATATAGAAGGGGGAAGAGGGGACATCCCTGTCTAGTGCCGTTGTAGATTGAGAAAGGTTCAGAGAAAGTCCCGTTCACCATAACCTGGGCCCGTCAGAGAGGAGTACAGGGACATGATCCTAGAGATAACGGCAGGGCCTAGACCAATTTGGAGCAAAGCGAGGTGCAGGAATCGCCAATCCACCCAATCAAAGGCCTTCTCAGCATCAACGGACAGAAAGCAGGCCTTGGTTTTATGTTTATGGATACAAGAGATCAAGTGGATCATTTTAGTGGTATTGTCCCTAGCCTCCCTACCGTGGAAAAATCCAAATTGCTCCGGGTTGATGATGAAAAGGCAAAGAAGGGGAAAGACGAAGCACTATAAAGGTTTTGAGAAGAGTGTGTTGTCTATATTAAGCAATGAGATCGGTCTGTAATTCTGGCATAGTGATGCGTCTTTGCCAGGCTTAGGGATAACGCATATGTGTGCCTCTAGCATGCTGGAGGGAAAAGGATGAGTGTCGTCCACAGAGTTAGGAGGTGCGAGTTAGAATCCGGGAGATAAGATCAGCAAGAACTTTATAGAACCGGGGGTAATAGCCATCCGTCACGGGACATTGACCAGTCTTAAGAGAGTGGATTGCGATGTCAACTTCAGTCTTAGAGGAGGAAGATTCTAACTCAAGAAGTACAGTAGGATCTAGTGTCGGAAGGGCAGTACGCTCAATGTAGTTGTCTAAAGATTCGGAAGTATGTCCATGTAATGGAGAAGAAGGGGGGGTCAAGAGGTTGTATAAAGCGGAATAGCGACAAAATTCGCCTGCAATACCCGTCGTGGAGTGGAGCTTAGAAGATCGACTATCAGAAACAAAAAAGGGATAAAAGCAGGTGGAGGACGGGGATGTAAAGTTCTGGCCAAATGTCGGCCACATTTATTAGCAGACTCATATCTCAATTTGCATGCTCTATCTCGTTCCATTCGTGATATAGAAATCTAAGATAGACAGCAGTTCACGACGGGACAATACCACGTAGGCCCCAGCATGCAGAGTAGATTTATGCAAGTCCTCGAGCGTTGCAATAGACGCAAAGAGTTCTGCTGTTCGGGCGGATCTAGCTCTCTTAAGGCAGGAGCCATGTTTAATAAAAATGCCAAGGACCACACATTTTAAGGCTTCCCATTGAGTTAAAGGGTGAGTGGTATCATCGGGGATGAAATTGCGAGCGGTGGTGCGTATCTCGGCCAAGCAGAGAAAGTCATTCAACAAAGTCATTGATCCTGATCTGACGAAGCCCTGATCTGACGAAGCCCTGAGAACAAAGGAGGGGCGAAACGCGCCATCCGGTAGTGGACGCTAAGCTGACTGACCACCTGAATGTCAGGTTTCTAACTTCCCGGTTTTGGATTACAAAACAGCGCGACAAGGATTTCCCCATCGATAAAATCAAAACCATTTGGGACCTTCTAACATCATTTCATACATCAGGAAACTATCCAAGAACCCTTGATTTTCTCTCCAAGTGGACTATTTAACCAATATTAAAGAGGACATCCAGGAGTAGCGTGATATAGAGACATTCTATACCTCTTGAACGGACTGCCTGGTGAAGCAATCAATCACCCGTGAGTACAATATATTCGAGACATTACACACTGTTTGGTCGATCCTTCTTCCACGTGTGATCATTACTCAGGGTGATACTATTTTCCATGACTCACCGGCCCACTATTTAAGTCTCTGAGCTACTAAGATTTATCTTCAATCAAGTTTTCTACCCCGAGCATTGCCAGCTCTAATGCAAAAGAAGGGGGTTGGACCCACCTGAGAGAGTGGATGGTCCGAAGGGTTAACTATAGAGGGACGAACCGTATGGAATCATATAGAAAATTATTTTATTAAAGTAGAAAAATAATTAAATACAGCCAAGGACTTACTGCAGTGAGTTTAAAAAAAACAAACAGATACTAAAAAGCTTGGTCATGGATATGACCACCGGTGGATTTTAAGTTGACCGTCAAGGTTTGAACATTTATCACACGACTATAAACCATAAAGACAGCAGACTTGGATGAAACAAGAAAAACTCCGGGTTAAGCCAGGAAAATATCAACCATGAAAAATAAAACAGATGATCACATTGGTAATAAGTTGCGACAGTATAACCCTTGAGTGGATATTTAGTAGCGCATCGGTTAGACCCGTGATTTGCAGTGCAGAAGTGGGTTATAATTGCTGCCGATTTTTGGGATAGACCATGGATCGTCTATTATTGGTTGTGTATTTGCGTGAATCACTCAGCAAAGTTTCCTTTAGATTGAAAATGTTCCAGTATCATGGGGTGATTGATTTGCGGGATGTTGTTTAGTTTAGCAATAGAAGTGTGGTTGGTATATTAATCAAGCCGTGGTTTGTTCATTGCGTTGGGGGACTGATCTGTGAGTCTTCCCCTAAGTGGTAAAACATTAGGGGGAATTTATCTTGGTGGAAAACTCGTAGACTGGTGTGTTTTGCACGGTGCCATCCGTGAAGTTACTTCGAGCACCATTTATTTGATTGTTGGCCGGGACTGCTGAAAGGTGTGCGGAGGGCACCTCCATCAATTACAACAGAAATAAAACGTTTACTTAACGATACACAAACTTACATTAAACTAAAAAATTCCCCTTTCACCAAGCTAAGCGCTGACTTTAATTTTAAGATCAACTAAGCTTTAGAAGCAGCACTACTCACAACCAAAGAACTCCGTTTCTTGCAGATAGAACAATTCAACATCCCCACTTTCTATATTATCCCGAAAATTCATAAAAATCCTAACAATCCCCCAGGGAGGCCAATTGTGTCTGCTGTTGGGGGTCCCTTAGAAAATCTCGGAAAATATCTAGACTCCCTCCTGAAGGACATGGTTCTTTTTCAATAATCGATTATAATCGATTATGTCGATTAGTTGTTGCAGCCCTATCTACAACTACCCTCTTATGCCCGGGACACAAAAAATGTTCTGAACAAACTATCAGGACTACAAATACACGAGAACACCATATTAGTTGGGATAGACATAGAATCCCTATATACTTCGATTCCCCATAAATGGGGTTTAGAAGCAGTAGGACATTTTCTACAGAGACACTACCCAGAAATGGCACGACAGAACGAATTTCTCTTGGAACTTGTAGAATTTGCACTAGAGAACAATTACTTTCAGTTTTCAGGCGGTGAAACCATGCGAAAACCTGGCTAAGGTATATCGATGACGTGTTGCTGCTCTGGAGTGGCAGAGAAGATCTCCTAGAGTCATTTGTCTCAGAACTAAACGTTAATCTGAGATTCACCTATACACATAGTAAAGTCCAACTGTCCTTTCTAGATTTAACTATTAGGGTGGAAAACAACGAAATAACCACAAAAACATTTAGAAAAAAGACAGCAGCCAATACCCTATTACACGCCACGAGTCACCATCCCTCAACTTTAAAACGAGGAATACCAACAGGTCAATTCCTCAGGATCAAGAGAAACTGCACCAAACTTATAGACTACGCTGATGAATCCAAAACACTTTACCAAAGATTTAGGGAACGAGGCTATTCTCACAGGACCCTAAAAAGAAGCAAAGCCAAGGTGAATCAAAAAACTAGAATTTAACTACTCGAAGACAAATGCAAGGAGGACATATCCAACCAACAAAAGAACCACACCCGCATGATGACCAAATTTGGCTCTGGCTGGGAAAAACTAAGAGGTATTATGAACAGACACTGGCACATCTTGGAATTGTGCCCGAGTCTGGCCAAAATTGTAGGTCCCAGACCCCTCTTAATGGCACGACGAGCCCCAAATATGACAATCTAGTAAGTTCAGAATACAGACCCAAATCCTTATCCCAAGGACCCAATAAACCCAAGGGGATGTTCCCCTGCGGCAAATGTAGAATTTGTCCCTTCGTGGAAAAAACGAAACACCTTTAAAAACACAGAAGGCACAAAGACGTATAATATAAATAATTTCATCAACTGTGAAACCAACAAAGTTATTTACCAGTTGGAATGCCCTTGCCACAAATTCTATATTGGAAAGACAAAGAGACAACTACGAACTAGAATTGGGGAACACCTTAATGATATTAAAAAGAAGGACAAAGACAGCCCTTTAGCTATACACTTCTCAGAATTCCATGGTGGCTTAACGACAGGCCTAAAAGTAAAAGCTATATATGTACTAAAATTATCTCAGAGGAGGGGGGACTTTGACACCATCCTTCTCTAAAAAGAGAAAATGTGGGTTTATAGGTTGAACAGATTGGTACCGATGGGTCTAAATAATGAATTTAACCTAAATGTGTTTCTGTGAATGTCTCCCAAAAGGATTGATTCCCCGTCTCCTCATACATTTCCTCCTTTAAGAAACCTTTGAGGGTATCCGCCTATTAAACACACCATTTAATTTGTTTGTATTGTGTTGTTTTATTATCTCCTGTAGGTATCCTCACATATGACCCCTCCCCCTCCCCTCTTTCCTTCCCAGTTAACACAATAATTCCGTTCTGGATAAAGGGAAAATGGCTATACCGATACTAGCAAGCCTGATTAATATTGACCTACAGGTGAGGACGGTGGATATACACATCCTATCCTTAGAGGTCTGTACGTCCTGACGAAGTCCCCGAGAGGAGGGGCAAAACGCGTAGATGTTGTACACCTACCCAGGTGGATGACCGAGAGCACTGAGGACACTCTACCTCGTCTCCTTACATTCACAGCACGTTTTTGAACCGACCGACAGCATTAATCCACACCCGGGACCAACTAAACTGAGCCACGTTGCTACCTTTCAGCTACATGCAAAACTTGCATAGAATCTGTCAGAGTGGAGACCCTGGATCCGGTCCGCAAATCTAAACCACAAACGCATGGGAAGTGACTAGGGAAAGATGCCGGTGAACTGATACTTCACAACTGTGAGTAGGACTAACTCTATCTACGTTTATTTTCCACCAAGATAAATTCC
The DNA here is from genome assembly GCF_000935625.1 of Nanorana parkeri. Classification (NCBI taxonomy): domain Eukaryota; kingdom Metazoa; phylum Chordata; class Amphibia; order Anura; family Dicroglossidae; genus Nanorana; species Nanorana parkeri. Next base: position 157,168 of record NW_017308224.1, on the reverse strand, counting down.
CCCTAATGTTTTACCACTTAGGGGAAGACTCACAGATCAGTCCCCCAACGCAATGAACAAACCACGGCTTGATTAATATACCAACCACACTTTAATTGCTAAACTAAACAACATCCCGCAAACCAATCACCCCATGATACTGGAACACTTTCAATCTAAAGGAAGCTCTGCTGAGTGATTCACGCAAATACACAAATCGGCAGCAATTATAACCCACTTCCACACTGTCAATCACGGGTCTAACCGATGCGCTACTAAATATCCACTCAAGGGTTATACTGTCGCAACTTATTACCAATGTGATCATCTGTTTTATTTTTCATGGTTGATATTTCCTGGCTTAACCCGGAGTTTTTCTTGTTTCATGCAAGTCTGCTGGCTTTATGGTTTATATTCGTGTGATAAATGTTCAAACCTTGACGGTCAACTTAAAATCCACCGCTGGTCATATCCATGACCAAGCTTTTTAGTATCTGTTTGTTTTTTTAAACTCACTGCAGTAAGTCCTTGGCTGTATTTAATTATTTTTCTACTTTAATAAAATAATTTTCTATATGATTCCATACGGTTCGTCCCTCTATAGTTAACCCCTCGGACCATCCACTCTCTCGGGTGGGTCTAACCCCCTTCTTTTGCATCATTGTCTGGTTACAGAGTTGGTTGACAAACCTCTTCTTCAAAGGGTAACTATAAGAGCCTTGCATCTCCAAAAGTGAAACACCCCCTCTTTTTTTTTTATTGCCAGCTCTAAATTGGGAGCAAAAGTTACATTTGTGACATTTGACTGGCTACACTATCAGCCTGAGAACTGAATCTTTTCATATCTGCTGAAAAGATCCAAATACAATAGAACTAAGGTGCCTAGGTACAAAAAGTGAAATCCCCCGATTTATATTCAGATTACAACTAAAGTCGGAGCGCTGTTTCCTTTGAGGACCATCCGGCCTTATTCAATACATGAATCAGCTTGTCCAAAGAGTACATGTCTGTTTTTTATGAGTGAACGGGTTGTTGCAATAACCATTCTTTTAGATGTATTATGGGTGTTGGTTGAAGTGGTGCAATTAATCTATCCAAAGAATTTTTATAATCAATAAAATTATTAATTTTGTACTATATTTTGACTCTCCGACCCTCTTTACTAGCTGCACTTTGAGTTAACCTCTTCCGGCTTATCTCACTTCTCTGTTCATCCCTCCTCATTGGCCTTCCACTACACAGGCTATCCCCCCTTCAGTCTATCATGAATGCAGCTGGCAGACTCATTCACCTAACCAACCGTTCAGCGTCTGCAACCCCCCTGTGTCAATCCCTACACTGGCTTCCACTCGCCCAAAGGATAAAATTCAAAATATTAACAAATCACTTACAAAGCCATCCACAACTCTGCCCCCGGCTATATCTCAAACCTGGTCTCAAAGTATCACCCTAACTGTCCGCTCTTCCCAAGACCTCCTGCTTTCTAGCTCCCTTGTCAACTCCTCCCATGCTCGCCTCCAAGACTTCTGTAGAGTCTCTCCCATCCTCTGGAACTCTTTACCCCAACCTGTCTCCCACCTTGACTGCCTTTAGGCGTTCCCTAAAGACTCATCTCTTCAGGGAAGCCTATCCCACCTCAACCTAACTGCTCAACCATCACAGTCTCAAACAATTCATCCCCACTCAACTACCTCCTCATGTATCACTTCCCCCTCCCATTTAGATTGTAAGCCCTCAAGGGCAGGGCCCTCCTCACCATCTTGTCTTGAATTGTATTGTGATTGTAATGTCTTCCTTATATTGTAAAGCGCTGCGCAAACTGTTGGCGCTATATAAATCCTGTATAATAATAATAAGCGGAAGACAAGCCGATGTAAGTCTCACCGCTCCATGCGCCAAGCCCCTAATAGAGGCATTTAAATCAGTCCAGCTTTTCCCAAAACCACAGCAAAAAAGAAGCCATTGTTACACCCATATTAAAATGTAATTTAGGATTGAAGAGAAATGCCACTCAAAACGCTAAATACACAATTGAAAATATATGTTTAGTGCTGTACCTTACTAATGAATTTAATTCTGTACAATCTAGTACACATTCTTCATAATGCCCAGCAAGAGGTGGCATTGCTGGTTCAGCAGTTTAGATTACTAAACTCAGTAAGCAGAGGTATACATCCCATGATTATACAGTGGGTATAGAAAAGAAAATCACGCCACTGTAAAATAATCACATTTTGTTGCTTTGCAGCCTGAAATGAAGAGCTTTTGTTTTATCTAGCTGTATTTACTCAGTGCAACCTATAACATCCAAGTGAAAAATATAACACCAACATGGTCAGAAATAAATAAAACAAATTCAAAAACAGAATCACTGAGTTGGAAAAAGGATCACCCCCTCGTGTCAGTATTTTGTTGAACCACCTTTTGCTTTAAATTACAGCCTTTGGTCTGTTGGGATATGTCTCTACTAACTTTGCACATCTAGACTTTGCAGAACTGCTCAAGTTCAGTTACATTTGATGGTGACCGTTTGTGGACTGCAGTCTTTGTAATTTCACAGATTTTCAATGGTGTTTCAGTCTGGGCTCTGACTAGGCCATGCAAAGACATTCACATTTTTCTCCTTCAACCACTGTGTGGTCATTTTTGCTGTGTGCTTTGGGTAACTGTCATGTTGGAAGGTAAACCTTCTTCCCATTGACATCTTTCTGACAGAGGATAGCAGATTTTCCTCAAGAATTTGACAGTATTTTACCCCCATCTATTTTTCCTTCTATTCTGAAAAGTGCTCTAGTCCCTGTTGCAGAGAAATACCCCCATAACATGATATTTCCACCTCCATGCTTTACTGTAGGAATGGTTTTATTTGGAGTGTGAGCTGTATTGGATTTCTGCTAGATATATAATTTGGTGTTGAGGCAAAACAATTCAATTTTAGTTTTAGCTGACCATAGCACCTTTTGCCATGTGGCCTCAGAATCTTCAAGGTGCGTTTTGGCAAAGCTCAGTCATGACTGCATGTTGCCTTTCTTGAGTGGCAGCTTTTTTTTCTTGCAACCCTCCCATACAAGCCACATTTGTGGAGAATTTGTGATATTGTTGTCACATGCACACAATGACCACTCTGTCATAAATTCCTGCAACTGCTTCAGAGTTACTGTAGGCCTCTTGGTAGCCTCTCTGACCAGTTTCCTCCTGGCTCTTTCATCCAGTTTGGAGCGACATCCTGATCCAGAGAGGGTCTGTGTTGTAACAAGTGCCTTCCATTTCCTAATAAAAGACTTCACTGTGCTTCTAGGCATTTATAAGTTGCACTGAGTAAATACAGCTGGATAAAACAAAAACTTTATCTGTATTCATTTCAGGCTGCAAAGCAACACATTGTGATTATTTTAAATGGGGTGATTCTTTTCTATACCCACCCACTGCTGATTTAAATTCTAGTGTGCCTGACCCACCATTTCTTTCCCTTTTTGCCTAGTCCATTCTATTCTTGTCTTTCACAGTGCTTTGCCCATTCTGTAGTAGAAGGTTGACATTAACTTATACACTTCATGCTGTTGATATCAGTTAGCATATACATTTTTACTATTAATATTATGTAATAGTTAAAAGAGAACTATGGGGTAAGGATCGGAGAGAGGAGGGGGAGCGGTGACTGACGGTCGCCGATCTCTGCTGGGATAGTAACTAAAAGTAATTCACCGGCACACACTTGAAGGGTTTTTTTAAAGTACCGATATGTTTATTTAATACCCAATGTCATACGCTGCTAACATTTCGGGTCCGCACAGGGATCCTTCATCAGAGCGACAGTGACCGTCATCCATGTGGTCACCTTGGCACCACATATACCTTGTGGTTTTGAGACCGTGGCAGTGCGAATGGGATTTTGATCTCTGCAGGGAGACGATCATAAAGTGAGAGAGTGACGGTATGTATTCGCTCACTTCCCGATCAATAGAGCCGACCTGTGACAGCTTCTTTGTCACAGGTCGGCTCTAACTATGAGGATGAGTGGAAATCACTCACCTCATAGTTTCCCTTTAAACTTATTTAGTCAGTTAAGCAGTTTTATACAGACTGTCAGTGAACGAAGAAACCAACCAGACTGAAACTAAAAGTGCAGGTTAAAAAATAAACAAATTTATTGATAGCGACAAACAAAAATAGCAAAACAATAGTTACATCCAAGACGTAGTCATAGCCAAGCCAGGAGGTCAGAATCCAAAGTGGGTAGTTTACCGAGCCAGGTCTGGGAACGCAGAGAGCAGATGAACAAGTACAACAGCTGGAGTCTGGAACCAGGAGACCAGTAGACAGAGCCAGGATCATACGTGGAGCACTGGAACAGGCAGAGCACACTTGGTAGATCAGAACAAACACAAGGGTGGAAACCAAGTAAACAGACTGATGATTATATGGTGAACTGGAGTCACATTATCACTGTAAGACAGGAAGTTGCTAGCAGTCGCAGAATGATAACGTTTATGGATTTGGACATTTAGAGCGGGTCTAGAAGCAACAGTCAGTGTCAGAAACACTGCACAGAAGCTGAACCTGCAGTGGACAGGGTAGGGTAAGAAAGCCTGACAGATGGTAAGATGAAGTTTGGATGAACTCTAAGGGCATACAAGACACGTTGCATGTGCCCAGTCTATGTGCTTGGGTTTGGATAAAATTCATAAAGAAGGGTCTAGAACACCTTCGGAGAGATATTGTCTAGCAGGGGTGCGGAAATTTAAAAAAAAAACAACTTGTCCAAGGGCTAAAGCGGGGGCCAAATCTACTTGTCCTTCATGACAATCTACTTGTCCCAATACAAAAAAAATAGTTTTAATCAAAACTAAGGATGCACCAATACCGGTTCAGTATTGAGTACCGATTTTTTCTTTCGGATCTCGCAGGCACTGAATACTAATACCGGTGCTTCTGCTGGCATGGAGCAGGCTTCCCTGGTAATCAGGAAGCCGGGCAGCGGGTAATGACATCCCGCAGAGGTTCCTTATTGCTACTGAAGCCGGCTCCATGTTGTTTGGCCTGCTTGATTGTGATTGGCCGGGAAACCTGCTTCCCGGTCAATCAGGAAGCCGGGTGGCGAGTAATGATCTGATTGAACGGGAAACTGGCTCGACGCTGATTGGCCAGGAAGCTAATCAGCAAGGAGCCAGCTTCCCTGATAATCAGAAAACCAGGAGGCGTGTCATTACTTGCCGCACGGCTTCCTGATTGCACGGGAAGCTGGCTCCATGTTCCCCTACGGCACTGCCAGTCAGAGGAAATTTTCATCTGGCCGTAAGTTCCAATATCGGGGAAGGTATCGGAGCATTTGGGTGAGTACGAGTACTTGCCCAAATACTCTGTATAATTTTTTTAAAAATAATTGTATGCATTAGACATTTTAATTAGTTTCGTGGATTTAAAATAATCTAAATTGGAAAACTCCAACCATTATATTAAAAAAAAACTAAGTTTTATTTACAATAACACACCAAAATTGCACAAAAAATACAATTACAGGGGTGTGGAAATTTAAAAAAAAAAAAATATTTGTCCAAGGGCTAAAGCGGGGGCCGAATCTACTTGACTCCATGGCATCAGGATGATTGCCAGGGAAGCCGACTCCATGTTGTTTGGCCGGCTTGATCGTGATTGGCCAGGAAACCGGCTTTCCAGCCAATCAGCATCGAGCCAGCCAATCAGGAAACCGGGGACGTGAATAATGGACTCATTGGCCGGGAAGCCGGCTTCCCAGCCAATCAGGAAACTGGGGTGGGTCATTAGTCGCTGCCCCGCTTTCTGATTGTACGGGAAGCTGGCTCCATGTTCCCCTATGGCACTGCCGGTCAGAGGAAATCTTCCCACTGACTAGAAGTTCCAGTATTGGGGAAGGTATCGGAGCATTTGGGCGAGTACAAGTACTTGCCCAAATATTCTGTATTGGTGCATCCCTAACCAAAACTGTATTTGACTGTGCTAAATAGGGCTTCTCATTGACCACGCTGACCAATGAGTGCTTGCAATTTGCCAGCAAAATTCAAAATGCATAGTGCTAGACTGTACAGGCGGAGGGTAATGACTGTTCACCAAAAAGTAAGTATAGCCAGGGGGGAAGGGGGTTCAGATTTGATTGGGTAATTCCATTTTCCCATATTACTTGGGAAAGTGAGCTTGCTCTTTAAAGGAGGACTATGAAGTGAGTGACTTTCACTCAGCCTCATAGTTCGAGCTGACGTGTGAAAATTAAACTGTCACAGGTCGGCTCTATAGATCAGGAAGTGAGCGTACACATACCGTCGCTCGCTCACTTCTCGATCCAGTCCCTGCAGAGAGCAGTAACTGTCACTCAAGGCTCCCTGCATGGATTCTCCCCCGCTCCGATCCTCCAGCACTGACTGGAGGAACGAACGGGGGAGGGGCGGGTACAGCTGGCTCTGCCTCTAGATAGGCAGAGCTAGCTGTCAAACATGCAGCTGGGTGGATCTCGACAGTAATGTCAGCTGCGGCGGTCTCAGTATATAGTGAGCTGTAGCTCGCGGTATACTGAGCTTTGGCTCACGGGAGGAAGCTAGTTTATGTCCTCCTGTGACCCTTAGGGGAACTATGGGGGAAAACACTGAACCCATAGTTCTCCTTTAATGCACATTGTTCGTGAAGGAGAGTGCTGCTGCTTGGCTACCACAATACGGCACACAGTGGAATGGCGGCAGCTGAGTGCTGAGTACGCACAATGACCTATGCATGCATTTATTTACATGCAGATGACGGTTGCAGTGGGGTTGGTTTTAACTTTTTTTTTTTTATCACTTATTTTTTATATATTTTATTATTTTTTATAACTATTTTTTTCAAATGTATTATTATTATGCACATAGGGCTTAAAAACTCCTATGTGATAGTTTGGAGGCGACAGTATATTTATAAAAGCCTGGTCATCGGTTTAGAGTTAGCCATGAATATTGGGAATTATTGCTCACTCTGGCACACGCAGCAATACCTGATGTGTATAGCGCAATCGTCCTTTTTGTACATAGGTGCACCCAACTTGTGTTTCCGTTCCTATGCACACATTCGCAGGGGACGGGGGGTATTTTTAAACGTATTTAAATTTACCTTTATTTTTTTAACTTCATTGCTATCACATGGTGGGGCTTAAAATCCCCCTATGCGATAGCACATTGGAGGTGACAGATTCTCTTTAAGGTGACATTAGGGATCTATTAGGCCCCTAGGGTCACCTTTCCACTTCAAAAGGAGCTATTCAAGCACACATGGCTTGAATAGCTTCAGCCGGGGAATGTAAACACAGCAGGCAGTGGAGTGTGCAATAGTCGCGATTCTCATGATCGATTATCAATTTTATCTATTAGTTGTTGCAGCCCTAATTTTCACTATAAAAAAAGAAAAGGCAGCTCAATGAGCATGGTGTGAGCAAGCCCTAACCCTACCACCCACCTTTACAAAGAAGCTCCCCTGTGTCACATATACATGACAGCTCCGTCCACCAGAGAAATGAATGGAGACTGGTTTGCACAAACTAACATAAAACAAGTGTGCAGGATCACCATGCATACTAGAAATGTCTCCTAAACAAGGTGTCATGTCATCCATACAAGGAGGCACTATGCCCAACCTACAACTCTTACATCCCATTCAAACCTGAGCGTGAGTGAAGCGGTTTTGTTTTTGTGCGTTTTTCTTTCAGCCAACGGAAAGCTAGTTTCTAGGAGAAGGAGGAGACATTTGTCAAGCGCATTACATGCATGTTACATGCATTTTTCAGATGCTACCACTAAAATCTATGGTGCCAAACATTCTGCCCCCCAAAAAGCTGCTGTACTTTTTTGAGCTCCAAACTAAAGGCGACACAACACTGAGGTGTGAACATTAGTGATGTGCAGGGTCTTAGTGTGAACCAATTTCACCCAAGCTTGTGCAAAACGGTCAGTGACACCCCTCCCCTGCCAGCCCAATCAGATGTGGTTGGGGCATTCCCTGTCCCGCAGGTACATATAACAAAGTTGCCAGGAATGCCCCTGCCGCAACTGATTGGGCTGGAGTGTCACTGACAGTATTGCACAGGCTGGGTTTACATCAAGCCCATGCACATCACTAGCAAACAGGCACCACTGAAAATAATGGGATTCTTCACAATGAGCGCTGTCACACTTTAGAAAACGCAACAAAACGCTCAGGTGTGATCGGCGGCTCGTAGATGACACGTAAAGTGCACACAATGATGTTCTCATTCAGAATACATGTCTGGTAGCTCTGAAAATGACAAAAGCTTAGAACCCCCATTCATCTTTCTGCTGGGCTCTGTCTTGGCTTACACTTCTACCTACCTGGCCCATTCTCTCTCCACATAACTGGCCCATACGTTTTCTATTACCTAGCCATTGTTACTTCTCCCCTGCTCAGCTCTATAATGACAATGCTCTCGGCTCTGAGTGTATAGTTCAGTCAGTAACACCTTATACCTGGATTCTAGTGCTATCAGCTCTCGGTCAGTGCTTTTCTTTTATCAGTACCTGACTGTCCATGTCTCTGTGGGCAGATTGTTTCTTTCCTCTCGTGCTGCTCACGGCGCCTACGGCCTCATCCTCACCTAAAGCGGGCCTTATTCTCGCGGCTTGCTCAGCACGAGACAAAAAAAGAAAATGCACCGAATCTACGAACTCCCACAGGCCCCGAATAGGCCCGAACCCCCTTAGGTGCTTAATGGATCACTCCGCCTGCCGATCCCACAGCCGGGATACCGGAATGTACCACCTTGAATCTGACCAATCCGTGGGTTGGTGTAGGCGGCGCTTCCTGTCAGGAAGAGACTACAGAGAAAGAAGGAGATGGTGAACATATTCGATAGGCGGAGAAGGGGGTGACTGACGCTATGAACGTCCAATGGCTACATCTCGAGGGTTTCCATAGTAATTATTCAGGTGTTGTGTCTAATTCTGTTCCCCTGTAAATCTTGGTTCCCCCTGCCGTTCGGCTATTTCCGTAACCCCGCCTCTTCAGATAGAAAAGAACGTCTCTCTAAAGGTGCCCATACACTGCACGATTATCGTACGATAATCGTATGCGATCGGGTTTTCGTACGATAATCGAGCAGTGTGAACGGAGACGTGCGACCGTTTCTACTGTACGGTCGCACGTCTTCTGTCGAACCAGCATGTTCGAAAACCAGCCGGGAATCGTACGATTCTCAGCTGGTTAGAACGGTGCTCGGAAGATAAATGCTGAACGGGCCGGTGTGCGCACGCGCACACTGCCCGTTCAGCATTGCGGTCATCGGAAGCCCGCCCCTCAGGAGGGCGGGCTTGCGATGATCGAGAGTGCGATCTGCCTGTCCAAGATAGGCAGATCGTACGTTTTTTTAATCCCTTTACAACCATCGCAAGACTAAAGTCTTGCGATGGTTGTAGAGTGTATGGCCACCTTAACAATGTGTGTATAGCCGGTGGTGTATTTACATAGCCCCGCCCCCTTCTGCTAGCGCCGGTGTTCTATCAAAAGCTCCAACTCCTCGAGTTTTCCAACTGCCTGACTTCCGATTTAGTTAGAACTAAGACTTTTGGCCAAGAAAGCTCTTCTGCTTCCGACCAATCAGGAAACTGTTTAGATCATTGACAGTGATCTGTGCAGCAGCGCGTTCTTCTCACAGAAAGGCCTGGTTCACACCTGGGCATTTTACAGAGCGTTCCCACGCGCTGTAAAACGTTCAACATGTGAAAACCAATGATTGCCTATGGGCATGGTTCACACATGGGCGTTTTAAAGTGGGTAGGAACGCGCTGCAAAACACCCTAAGCCCAAAGAAGTACAGGAGTCTCTTTGGGGCGTTTTGCTGCGTGTTTACAAAGCGGTAACCCCAAGCCACACTCGGGAATACAGCGTACAGGTCTTACCTTGTCCGCTATCCCCGCTGTGTCCTCCGGCGGCTGCTGACTTCCGGGTTCCGTCCCTTGCGAGCGGCCGCGTCGCAGGGGGCGGAGCCAGCGGGAAGTTTAAAAGTGAAACAAAAAAAATATTATTTTTTTTTAAAAGAAGAAATAAAAAATACCGCCAGTGAAACGCGCGTTTTACTGAACGGAAAAACGCGCTAAAAATTGAGCTGAAAAACGAGCTGAAAAAATATGCTCAGGTGTGAACCCAGCCTTAATGAGAGCCAGCAGCGTGGTGTATGTGTATAGGGCAATGCCGCGGCTGGCGCTCGTGCAGAAGAGCTTTCTTCGCCAAACCTCTTAGTTCTAACTAAACCGGAAGCCAGGCAGTTGGAGAACTCGATAAGTTGGAACTTTCGATAGAACACCTGTGTTCTATCAGATATAAACGGACGTCTCCTTCCCACACTCTGCATAACAAATCACCTCTAGCATGTCCCATTTTTCCACAGTCTATGTTGTGTTGGCTGCGATCTGCTATTTCCTCAGCTACTCTCCTGTTGATGAAATAGGCTGCAAAAGAAACATTATTTTTATATAGTTTAATGTCATGTAAATTCTGCACTGCTCATCGTAATTAATAGGGCTCAATTAAAACCACACTGCTCATCCCATTCCACACTGATCATCCCAATCCTCACTGATCATCCCAAACCGCACTGATCATCGCAAACCGCACTGATCATCACAATCCCCACTGATCATCCCAATCCATACTGATCATTCCAAACCGCATTCATAATCCTAATCCGTACTGCTCATCCCAATGCACACTGATCATCGCAATCCACACTGCACATCCCAATCCGCACTGATAATCTTAATACATACTGCTCATTGTAATTAGCACTGATAATTAGGGCTGACCCAATACCGATACTAGCATCGGTATCGGGACCGATACAGGGCATTTTGACAAGTACTTGTCAAAATGCCCCGATACATAGCGCTGATGTTTACGCTATTTTTTTTTTCTTTACCTTCAGGCTGCTGTACGGGAGAGCAGCCGCGAGTCAGCGCTTGTCCGGTCGGAGGAGCACTGATCAGCCATTAACCCTTTCCCTGCCAAGCCCTCCGGAACATTTTTCAATTCAGCTGGCCAAGCCATTTTCGCAAATTTTTCCCATTGATTTGATTTTCAACTGCTGCGTTGCTAGTGTTCTCCTTGGAAGTGAGGAGATTAGGGGGGACATGATTTTCATGTATAAAATGTTTACCGGGGATAGTAACATTAGCAGCAAACTTTTTACAATTAACTCGATGACAAGGACGAGAGTCCAACACTTAAAATTGGTGGAGAAAAAATGTCAGCGCAAGGGGCGAAGGGGTTTCTTTTCAGTTAGATCGGTCAAGGTCTGGAACTCGCTGCCACATGCTGTGATTTCGGCTGAGAGTGTGGAATCATTCAAGAGGCGACTGGACGATTTCCTCAGGGACCATAATATACAGGGCTACAAGTACTCTTAAGATTGAGAACACACAGGGACCTATACATACTACACACCAATAGGACCATACACACATACACCAATAGGCTGGACTTGATGGACATATGGCTTTATTCAACCTCAAATACTATGTAACTATGCAACCTCCATGGTGGATCAGGAAGGGCCCTGCCGCACCAAAAGAAGAGAGCACAGAAAAGGGTCTAAAGACACTGATTCACCACGGTGGACCATTACCCAGCAATACATTAATCAGCAGTGCAGAATACCACCAGCTATAGAGGACTACAAGTCCCAGCAATACATTATACATAAATGCAGACTAATATGAAGCTTCAAAGTGTATCTCCAGGGTGGCGGCCTGATGTCAGTAGTAATGCAGAGGTAAATAGTGTAACACAGAGTGCAAAGGTCAGTAGAGTAACGCAGAGAGCAGTAGTGTAACGCACAGTACAGAGGTCAGTGGTGTGACGCAGAGTGCAAAGATCAGCGGTGTGACGCAGAGTGCGGAGATCAGCGGTGTAACGCAGAGTGCAGAGGTCAGCGGTGTAACTCAGAGGTCATCAGGGTAACGCAGAGTACAGAGGTCAGTGGTGTGACGCACAGTACAGAGGTCAGCGGTGTGACGTACAGTACAGAGCTCAGCAGTGTGATGCACAGTACAGAGCTCAGCGGTGTGACGGACAGTACAGAGGTCAGCAGTGTGACGCACAGTGCAGAGGTCAGTGGTGTGACGCACAGTACAGAGGTAAGTAATGTAACGCATAGTACAGTTGTCAGTGGTGTGATGCACAGTACAGAGGCCAGAGGTGTGACGGGCAGTACAGAGGTCAGCAGTGTGACGCACAGTGCAGAGGTCAGTGGTGTGGCACACAGTTCTGAGGTCAGCAGTGTGACGCACAGTACAGAGGTCAGTGGTGTGACGCACAGTACAGAGGTACAGCTTGCTCTCAGAATTTGTTTCCCCTGGACAGATAGACTCCAGGCAATTGAGGAACACTGAGGGTGGTCTATTTGGGGCGTGGGGCAGTCAACGATAGCATATACACATGATATTAACCCTTTAAATAGCGTGGAAGCCATATTGGAGGGGGAACCAAATCTGATAGCAATATGCAGATTGCTATCAGAATTTATTTCCCCTGGACAGACAGGGTCTGAGGAATTGAGGAACACTGATAGTGGTCTATTCGGGTGTGGGGCCGTCAGAGATAGCATATGACATACACATCACATTAACCCTTGAAATGATGTGGAAGCCATATTGGAGAGGGAACCAAATCTGATAGCAATAGGCAGATTGCTATCAGAATTTGTTTACCCTGGACAGACAGGGACAGAGGAACACTGATGGTGGTCTATTCGGGGTGTAGGTAATACGCTAAAAGTGTATATTTCAGCCACGGAAGGGCTCAGGTCCACCGACCATCTCTTCATTGTGCCTGGGGGTGCCAGGAAGGGTGCTAAAGCGTCCAGTAGGCTCATAGCATCCTAGGTGTTGAAGGCGATATTGTTGGCGTATGAGGCCAAACGCCTACCTGTGCCATTCTATAAGGAGTCTAGCAACGTCATGGGCTGCGACTAGTTGTTTTTCTCTAGAGACTGTGTAAAGCCACGTGGTCCTTCCTACACACATTTATGACTCACTATAGTGTGGGTCCAGCCAGGTCCGGCATTTGGGGTGTTCGAACTGTGCGGTCGCTCAGGGCGCCATGGCAACAACAGCGCCAGGCGGCCGACACATCGCTTCAGCGATGTCCTCGGATCCCCGCTGCCTGTATGGGCTGAGGCAGCGGGGTTCCGAGGAGAAAACG